>NW_027176483.1:5598649-5646149 GCF_023349555.1 Cebidichthys violaceus
AAGGCAGGCCAGCTCAGACACCCTGCCCCCCCCCCCCCCCCCCCCCCCCCCGCTTTGTCTTTGATGTGTGTCTCAGGTGTTCTCTCTGCTGCCATTAGAGACATACGTATGATGTAAAAAATACCCCAACAGAATTCACGGCATGCTACTCAAATGATTTTGGATGCTAACTTCAGCGTCTGCAAACATCTTTCATATCTGGATATAGAAGCAGGACGACTTGAGTTGATAAAGTGACATGTTTGAAGTCGGCCACTAGTGACTCTCTTCTCATACAATATTTGAAATGGCTTTTTCCAATCAGTGTTATCTTGATATAAAAAGTAATCCCTGTGAACCTATCAACCCCACATCCTGGTTAAATAACCACAGTGTGCTGTTGTAGTGAAGAGCACGCTGTTTCATTATGTCCCAGCTATGGACCTTCTCTACACAGTCTTGCATCTCTGCTTTCAGCTTAAGAGGAAAATGTTTCACAAAACTGAGCTGCGTTTTGAAATGGTAATGTCTTAACATGCTGTAAAAACAGACCCACAGTGTTTTCATTGTAAATATGACATATTTATTCAGCTATTTAACTCAAGACGAATGAATTTGAGCAGGATGATGTGCACTAGCAAAGAAGATTCCTAAATCCAGTGAATATATATTGACTAGGGACGTGTCCTGGTGCAACTTCTGGTAGTGCTGAATCACAGGAACTTAACTGCTAGTAGTGCAAAAACTATGAAGGTTAATGTCTGGTTTGAATGGTAGAAAATGTGTTTTTAATGTAATGTAATTAAGTTTTGATTTGGCCTGATATTTAGCCCAAAATATGTAGCTAAGTGAATTAAAACGGTATGAAATATGAGTTTGAACCTGTAAAAATAAGTAAAGTTATATTTAGTTTCAGTTTATAACAAGATACTGTACTTATTCTGTCTATCTTTGAGGTGAAGCCTGTTTGACAGACAGGTGCCCATCCGTTCATCTCACACTCGTATCGCCTCATTAACTGAAGGCAGGGGCAGGCGACACATTACCAAGACAGACACTGTGTCTACAGGGCAGCCATTAGGCCCAACAACAGACCCCTGCTGCGCTCCTGGCAGGGGGGAGCTTGTTAAATGTGTGCACCTATTGTTCTCCTAAATTGGTCTGTGACTCTAATTGCCCAGTTAGTCCCTTTTTTTTACGGGCTATACTCGTCTACCCGAACTGGAACCAGCCTCCACTCATCAGATCAGGCTGTAAAAATGGGCTTAGCTGGGGCCGATGGAGGGCTCAGGCTGGCTGCGAGAGTGCAATCCGTGCTGTAGACGAGGCTGGCATATACAGGCCCAGAAACGAGAGTAGGGCCAACTAGAATTGGGTTCATTTTGGCATGTCTGACTCCACAATGAGCATGACATGTCTGGGTGGGATAGAGACCTCTGATTCATGAGGGAAAGTCCTCAAAAGACCCAGATAGACATCTAAATCTGCAGACAGACGACATCCAAACAAATACGTTGATGCTGTAATGTAGTCCCATTGTTAAATTAAGAGGCTTAAATACATGAGACGTAGAGAATGGGACACATTAGCACTCGTGTCTGTGCTCCTGGTCTGCATCTCAGGGCGAGATCTCTGGTGTCTTGAAAGGGATGTTGGCCTGTTATGACTGAGGGTGTATATGGTAGATGTTGCTCTGGTTATTTATGGTTATAAGTGCAAATTAAACATTGATAACTGGTTGGAAGAAAATGTATGTTGATAGATTGATACTTTATTAATCCAGCAAGGGGAAATTTGTTTGTTACAGCAGCATTATGATACAGGTAACAAGTAACAGAAAATAAATAAAAAATATTGAGTTTAAAAATGATATAATACAATAAAAATAACAGTAAAAAATATGAAATGTAAAAAATGCACAATATATACAATGAAATAGAATAGTATTAAATTAGCTAATTAAACAGTCGTGCAATGATTTTTGAACCAACAACAAACAAACATTATAGTCATAGTTATAGTCTTGATGATTTGGTCAGAGGTGATTTATTGTAGTTTTCATCTCCTTATTGCATGAACTCGTTCTTGAGTATAACACAGATGTGTGTGTGTGTGTGTGTGTGTGTGTGTGTGTGTGTGTGTGTGTGTGTGTGTGTGTGTGTGTGTGTGTGTGTGTGTGTGTGTGTGTGTGTGTGTGTGTGTGTGTGTGTGTGTGTACAGTGCCATGCACAGTGGCTGATGATGCCGGAATTTCTTTATTGCTGATGCATGAAACCGATAAGCCAAAGAGGTAGGCTCATAGTGTTTTGCATGTGGCTGTGGTGTGTGTGTGTGTGTTATTGGGAGATCAAAGCCAGGTGAGCCAAAAGAGACTCTACTTTGCTAATGAGAACTGGAGGCTCTGCCGATGAAACCCTCCAATTAGGAAGCAGGGACACATGAAAGAGCCTGGCAATATGAAGGAGACTGCCTGTCTGTCTACACAAACCTCAGATTTATTTCTAAAGGAACTTTCAGAGAGGGATTTTTGTAAAGCCTCCTTATGGGATTAGGTTGTTTTTACGGATCAGCCAATGCAACAAAAAAAAAAGTGCCATCATTTTATATTTCACTTACTGTGATCAAAGCAAAGATATTATTGGGAGTGATCAAAATAACATTCACTTTTGAGGTAATTGATTTGGTATTTCAAACACTTTACAGATTGCGTGCCAAGGAGCACCATGTTGGACTTTGAACACCAAGAGTTAGCGTTTTTGAGGTGGTGCACTATAGTGTTCTACCTCCTGGACCTACGTGAAGCAGATTCTGTGACTGGGCTTCAGACAGTGAAAGCTGGGCCGTGATTGCCCATTGTGACCCCTCCCTAGCCCCCCCCCCCCCCCCCCAACACACACACACACACACACACACACACACGCGCACACACACCCTACAACTGCTTATTACTCCCCCCCCCCCTCCCATGTCTGCAGGCATCACAAAACAAGCCGTTGTCTCCAAGCACGTCGTCTCTGCGTCTTTGATAGGTAGTTGATAACAGACTTTCAGACTGATGGGGCTGGCTGACCTTGCTGTATATAAAGCAAGCAGCAGCAGCTACAAAAGCCAGAGACTTCTGAAAACCAGCAACCCCAGTAAACACTCCATCTACCTCTCGTGGACTCTCCGGATTTTGCCAACTCTTCACCATGGCTGTGTTCTTCACCGTGGCTCTCCTGACCATGACGTGTCCTTTGATGGCCTTCGACATGGGTCAGTCCACCCGTTGCGTCACTATCCCCAACCAGATGAAGATCTGCAAAGATGTCGGTTACTCTGAGATGCGGCTGCCTAACTTCTTGGGTCACAGCAACCTGGAAGTGGAGGTGGTGCCACGTTCAGAGGACTGGAGGCCTCTGCTGCAGACTGGCTGCCACCCTCAGGCGCAGGTCTTCCTCTGCTCCCTCATAGCCCCCATCTGTCTTGCCACGTAAGGAGA
The DNA here is from genome assembly GCF_023349555.1 of Cebidichthys violaceus. NCBI lineage: Eukaryota > Metazoa > Chordata > Actinopteri > Perciformes > Stichaeidae > Cebidichthys > Cebidichthys violaceus. The sequence goes on from NW_027176483.1 coordinate 5,602,110, forward strand.
TTTTTTCCATGTCTTGTTCTTTTTGTCTTTGTTTATTTTCTGTGAAATACACTAATTGTCATCTGTTATTGCAGTAATTTTGCATTCAGTGTGTAACATTTCCTTTTAATTCTCTCCTCCAGATTTATTCAACCATGCCGTAGTCTGTGTGTGGCGGTGAGGGACAGCTGTGCCCCGGTGCTCGCCTGCCAGGGTCACCCATGGCCCGAGGCACTTGATTGTGACCGCTTTCCTGCCGAGGAAGAAATGTGCCTTTCTCCCCAAGCAAAATTTAACCACTTTACCAAAGGTATGCATGGACCACAGACTTCATTATTTGAACTCTGTTTTACTTTACTGCCTTGTCGTTCCATTGGCAGAATGACCTACCAAGTGCTCGCTCTTTTAGATTTCCTACAATTACTGTATGCCCTCCAGGTTTGTTGAATTATGTTTAATTTGTTATCGCAGACTTACCCAAACCTGCTTGCCAAAACTGCCCGTCTGTGGAAGAGGCTCCTGCAATGAAAACAGTCCTGAATAGTTTTTGCCAACATGATTTTGGTAAGTTTAAGAATTCTTTCACCATGCTGTGGTTTGTTGACGTGTATGCTGTACGTGCATGTTTTTTGTTGTTTTTACAATAGTGTGTAATTTTCCAAACCAGATGATTAATTGTTTTTTTTCCCTCTTCTCCCTCAGCTGTGACTGCCAAACTTCATCGCCGTCGCATACCCATGGGAGAGCCAGAGTATGACATTGAGGGCCGTGTTGAGTTTATCCGTCAGGGACCTCTCCTGCCTTATGACACGCAACACTTGCTCCAGCAGTGGCTCCTCATCAACCTGCGCTGTGCCAACGTCCTTGTGCGCCCCGGACGGTCCCAGCTTTGCGTGCTGACCGGTTCCGTACAGCCTGATGGTTCCCTTGCTCTCACCCGTGTCTTCCCGTGGCACAAAAAAGACGCTAACATTGCAGTGGCCACTCGCAAGTGGAAGCACCACAGATGTTGAATGGATTGATCCGTACATGTAAAAACTGGAGCTCTGAATCTGTGTTTTAAGTGTGGACTCGCACAAGAACAAACTTTGTGTTTGATTCCACACCTAAAACACACATGATTTAAGACAAGATGGAGAGTTTCTTGGCATTGGGTGTTGGTGAGAGTTTGTAAAGTAAGCCAAATGTGTAGAAGACACCCTTTGCCTCCCTCAGCAGCTCCCTGTCTCATTCCTGCTCTGACAGCACACAGTTATAGAATGCACTCAAAACTGTACATAGTATGAATTAATGTAAATCGATTGTAGATTCTATTTTCTTTAAGGATATCGGTGTATTTATAACATCCTTTCTATGTGTATTTTATGCGGTAAAAGATGACAATAAAATGTTACAAAACTATACTATTGTATGTGTAATGTTTAACGCTAACAATTGTGTTGACCGTACTGCTTAGCTCATTATCGTTATCTTCATACAGCAAAGGGAAGGAATGATGGGAGGGTCCTCTAAATCTGTTGCCCTCTTTGCTTATCACTCATTTCTCCACCAGGTGGCACACTAATGGAGAGGCAGAGCGCTGCTTCACTATTCTAGTACTTTGCCTCCTTTTTATTGCAAGTATTAAAAAAGGGTTCAGAGGAGATGTTCAACGCAATATAAAAATAATACTTGCATGCATGCATTTGATGGTGGATTTTTTTTTTTTTACCCCTTTTTGCTTGAAAACGTTATAATACTGTGCATTGCATTTACAAATGAGTCATTGCATGATGTGGAAAGGGGCTCTGTAGAAGACAACTGTAGAATGACGCATTCACTGTAGATGACCTGTGGTCTCTGGCAGACTATGTCGCGCTAATGAGAAGACAAATCACTCGCTTTGCATTTGAATGGCCTTGTTTTCACTGGCAGGCTGAACAGAACTGTGTTTGGGTTGTTGGGTTCTTGAACAATGGGCCAATTCTATACTTTTGTGATACTACTCATTTTGATGTAGTGCTCCTTACAGATGATGTCTTGTGGTTTAAAATAAATGTGAAAGTACTGAATGCTTTTAGAGATTTGAATATTGTTAGTTGCCCTAATTAGGTTAAAATGATCTCAAACGTATGAGTTTGCATTGATTTTATTTATCATGCTTTGTATGTACTGCTAAAGTGAGACATGGGACTTTTATATTGATCCGTTATTTCAACCTTTTAAGTTGAGTGTGGGCAGCATGAGGGATCCTGCATCTGTTTTTGTAGTTTTTTAATTTATTAATTTGTTTTCTTATTACACAGCACATTTGGACTAAGATCTGAGCTCCGAGAAATACAAGTTTTCATCTACACCATTCACAAATGTTCATTATTTTAAATTGATGAATTGCCTCAGCCAATTTATAGTTTCCGCCTGGGTTATTTTGGTCTGTTCTCCACTGAGTAGTTAATGAAGCGGAGCGTATGACGTGGAAAGAGAAAAATCACGTTTCCTGAATTTGTTCAATCCGCAACGTCATCACTGTATGAGTTAGCTTCCGCAATAGTAGCTCTGGTGGGAAAACAGCTCTACTCATCATCTGGTCCTCCACCGCAGGGAAAGAACCATGAAAAAGGGTAAGATGGCAGATGATAAATGAAATACACAAAAGTATTTATTTAAATGTGTTGCTATTGATTTTTAGTGACTACACCTTTTTTTCCCCTCAGTTTTGTTTGCTGTTCTTACACTGGTGTACCTGGAGCTTTCCATGAGGGTTGTCGCTGCCCCGATCTGTGCCTATGGACAGACTGGATGCCATGTTCCTCTCCTGTTTGATCTCTTTGAAAGGGTCATACAACAGTCTTCAAGAATGCATGGAATCTCAAGTGATCTGCACTCTGAATTCGTGAGTTCTTTTATTTCAAGTCTGACATCGATCATCCATCACCATCCATCAACCTTTCGACCGCCATTCATCCACCATCAATCACCGTTGGTTTGTGTTGGCTATTTTTCAAGCCCTGGTGTCACTACGTGTGGTATGTGTGTCCGTATTGCAGGAGCAATATTTCTTTCCCAGGAAGAACCTCGTAGGAAAACGGAGGTGCCACACATATGGCATACTAACACCAGACGATAAGGAGAATGCACAAAGGCTAGGGGTGAGCATTCATGTTGCTAATATTATATATAGTCATCATGCACAGAAGCGATGGCACTGCATCTTGTCAGAGAGCGCTGTAAAGTTGTACTTTACCACCTAGTTATTGAAGCAACTCTTTCCTGTGCAGAGGGAACAATTGACAGAGATGATCCTGAGGCTGCTCGGGGCTTGGGGTGACCCCCTGTCTCAACTCTACCGGAGCATGTCTCAGGATCAGAATCAAGACTTCAACCACTACAGCTCCAACAAGGCACTGGAGATCAGTGACATGGTGCATGATCTGAGGGAGGGAGTAGCAATAATGGCTGAAAAGGTAACAATCCACTTACGTGTGTGTTGTTTGCATATCTAAACGGTGATTGTATTGGTTATAAGTATAACTCTTGGTTATTTGCCATGTTTCTTTCTGTGACATACTGTATGTCTCTACATTCACTCCGTGAAATAATGAATGATGTACCATCCATGTTTCTTCCTTCTACCCCAGATGAAGCTATTGGGGGTGCTCGGTAACACTGTGGCTTATATCTCTCCTGGGAGTTTGGTCCCTTCTGCCTTTTCCTTCCACAAACAAGGAGAACTCAACTCAAAGGACCATCAGGACTTACTCTACTGCTTCCGCAGAGACTCCAACAAAGTAAAGAATTATCTCCGTATCCTGAAATGCACCACCCTTCCTGGACTGGACTGTTAATAGTGACGGCAAAACAGTCTAGTTGTAGTATCTTTAAATTTGGCTGAATAGAAATGTCTGTTTATTGTTTGCTTTTAACTACACATGTTCTTACTGTCCTGTAATGTGTGCTTTTACTGTCGAGGATTGTCCATTCCTCTGGCAATATCATTGTTATAGGTAATTATTTATTTATTTTTGTCTTTAAATATTGAGCATTGAATATAAATAAAAGAATTAATTAAACCTTCATAGTTGCCGGTTATCTTTTTCTTAAAGGATACATATTTATAGAAATGGTTGATGGTGTGTAGTAGTGTGTTCAATAACATGGAAATGGTTTTGCTCCAGAGAGCCTAACACAGGAAGAATAATCAATGTGGAAATCAGGATTCACTGAAACACTTTATTTACAGTTGATCTATGTGTTCATGATCATGAAAAAAAAAGAACATATTTACAAAATATACCAAATGATTTGACTTCACTTTTGGATTCTGAGCAGAGCATTACTATAAAGTTGACCAAAATAGAAAAAGTCAGGCATGTAAATGCATTAAATGAAGTGACTCGTGTGCATTTAACTGATTACAATTCCAGTGGACATTTTTTCTGGAAAGACTTTTCAGTGTAATAACCGATAAATTGCTTACTGAAGCCAGTGAAACAGAATAAGATGATTGACACACCAGTTGAACCTTATAATAATTATGATGGGACAAGACAATTACATTCATTAAAAAGTTAATATGATCAGTGTTAGTCTTCACAGACCATGTCTTCCATCCACTTAATTTTAACGCCCTCCCAGTAGCCTTTTTTGTGTGAATTTGAGTCATTGGTTTACTTTCCACTCATTACTATCTCTCATGTGTCCCAGACACTCTTCTGTGGGGGTGATTTCTCATTCTTTGAGTCAGAGTGTTTCTGCGATGGTTCTTCCTCCTCCTGAGCAAGACCTTGGGCCATGAGCTCATCCATTGGGGAGCGAGTGTTGTGAACTTCCTTTTCCTTACAGTTCCTCCACTTCATTCGGCGGTTCTGGAACCAGATCTTTACCTGAAGTGTCAGAAGAATGATAAATGTTAATGATTACCAATATGGCTTAAGATGTACACAGATGTTTTTTCCTGTTTAAGGTCTTTTAGGATTAGAGATTAATCAGGCAAAAGGCATACATTTGGCAATTCCTCCTTGATTACCTGTGACTCCTTGAGACTGAGATCAGCTGCCAGCTTGTTCCGGTCTGTCTTGCTGATGTATTTCTGTCTCCGAAAAGTTCTCTCCAGCTCTTTCCGTTGTTCTTCAGAGAACACAGCCCTCCTGAGGATCCCTCTGCGTGACTTAGGACTTATATCAGCAGACCACATTCGGATATTTGCTCCCTCTGAAACATAAAAAGAACATATATTAATGTCAGGGTGTTGATCCAAGCTACTAAATATCAACATCAGTGAGACATGTCTTACTGATTTGTAGCTATCATTGGTGGACTGGAAAATGAAGTGTAACTTCATTGAAACAGGGGTACAAGCAGTGACCAGGGGAAGACAGAGGTTGTGTGAACTGAACTGAGATGAGACAGCACATTATTAGCTTCCCAAGTGTTTCATGATGTAGACAATCTTGATTTAAATTGCACAAAATCCACTCTTTCCACAATCAATATGCACACTTAACCAACCATCCCACATTTCCTACCTTTTCAACCCTAGACCATGCCACTTTTTGTCACACTTGCTTTATCACTCACTTTTGATTTCTCTTTTTCTCTATTTGTCCAATTTAACAAACTGGGGGTGACTAAAGAGAATAAAAAGCCACTTCAACTGAGAAAAAAGGGATTTGGTGAACTGTGAGGAGCAATCCCACGCTACTTCACTCACAGGTGCAGGCACAACAAAAGTCAAGTGGAACAATTGATCAGATCTATTCAATGTTGCCTTTTTAATCTGTACGACAAATCTGCACATAGACCACCTCTAGGGAGCACATAACAGGTTTGGACATGCTTCTCACTTCTCTATTGGGACTCAATGGCTTTCACTTAAATAGCTGATTACCAGGTCATTCCTGGGCAACGTGTGTGTCTACCCTAGTGGGCCAACCATAGAGCCCTGCGGGACACCAACAATAGAGCCGTTCAATGGAAATGCCATTACTCGATGGTTCAGTGGCCCAACACTAAATCTTTTCACTTGCAGGTATGACGCCAGTTTGTATGAGAAGATGAGCTCGAAAAAGTCTATAAAAGTCACTTTCATTGAATGCTTTATGTCCTAGTCGAGGAGTCTCCAATGGGTAGGAATGAGAGTTGAAGGACAGGAGAAAGGAGGGGGGGTTGAGGACCAAGCTCTTTAGCCACACAATGGCCGGGGGATGTTCCTGGACCAGCCCTCTTCTGTAGAGAAATGGGCGAGCTTTTTGTGCTTAGCGGAGTTCATTGCTGCAGTGAAAAATTGCAGTGAGGTCGCGTGTGGATGGTGGAGTGAAAGTGCCAATTGGTCACGGCCAGACTTGGCATTGTTGTGTTGCTGGCCACTGTGGGAAAGTGTCAGCCTACTAAGCGGACTCCAGGGACCTGTGGGATGATGGGATGATATGTTTTCTGATTTGTGCTATTCTTCCACAACTTTTGACGAGCATCATAGATTGCAGGAAATGATAACTTCCAATTGCTGTGGGATAGTACCAAAATAAGACATAAGACATGTCTTAATTAATTTGAGTGTGATACATCACTCGCACTCTACACAAGTTATATGAACTGAAGCAGTTCAAGCACAGTTTGGAGGAAAATTTGAGGCGCAATTACAGATTTTATAGATATTTCCAAATTTCTTGCGGCCTGAAAATGAAACTTGAAGCTATTGACCACTGAACTTATTCATGCTGAGGGAGTGGTAAGCTTTGAAACAATCTGCATTATTCAGACGTAGGAATTCACACCTGGTAATAATCCTAATATGACAGAAGACAAGATGTTTATTTGCTCTGCATATTTGCGCTAGTTAAAGTGTGTATTTGGAAGAACAAAATGGGGGGCCCCAGGGACTCTGAAAAGCCTTGCAACCCACCCCTCTTCCCCATCCTAAACAGCCGTGAATGTTTATGAATAGAGCCGTGCAGAGTTGAACGGAGAATTAGCTCTTTGGCATTGCATCGGTAATTAGCTGTGGAAAGCATGGGAGACCCTGCTGCTAATGCTTAGAGAGTAGCTGAGGCATTGCTGATGAGGCATAAAACACTCACTAGAGAAGACAGGAGGGGGGCTGGACCCACCGCAGCATGCCAGCAGATACTGCGGGCTCCGCAGGAAAACGCTGCTCAGTACACCTGCAAAGAGAGATAGGAACAGTCAGATATAGTCATGTGTTAAACAGAAGAGACAGGTATAAGGGGGCGGAGGGGTATTTGGAGTCCTATTTTGTCAATTTGTTGTTATCTATATTTTTACAGCAGTGTTAAGCTTAAGCTGATGCATCCAGACTTTGTATTTCATTTTTATTTAATATTTAAATGTTTTAATAGATGTATTTTATTTGAAAACCATGCATTTGAATAATACATATTTATTAATTCTGTTTGAAAATTTGTTTGCTTAAAAAATAATTGGGCTCTATTAATGAACACACCATAATTATAAATTTCATATAATTTTAAAGTTTGCACAGCTTTAAAAATTAAAAATGTTAAATGTTTAATTAGTCTTATTTTTGCCATCATTATCATTTATATTTGAAATATGACTTATAAAATGTTATTTGTTACAAATTTTTAATAAAAAAATATTTGAGGTACAACAGATTTTGTATTTTTTGTATTAAATGTCATCAATTGTTGAATTTTGAAGTACCCAATCATTTCAGAAGTTAGACTTCACAACATTCTTACTTTAGTGAGTGAGACTTAAGCATATAAATGGCTCACACAGCCCTAAATCAACATTTGAAAATATAGTTTATAATTTAAGTTATAACACAGGCCATTGAGTTTGTCTTTACTTTGGTAGTACACAGCAACATGTGCTGGGAACATTTGCAAAGTCAAAGCAGGGAGATTTCAGCGGTAAATAATCTTTGTTGATTACATTATTTTATAGAAGTTAAAACATGGCAGTGTGTCAGTGACTTACGCCACACTGATCTGTGACATCTCTTACAAAGTTACATTCAATTTTAGACCTATGAATAATTTCCAGGCTAAAAATGTCAAATTTATTTTCGATAAATAAAATATAACAATATTTATCCTTTACATGAATATAACGGGTTATAAAGAAGAAATAAAATACTCATGGAAGAAAAAGAAAGTTGCTGGCTTTATATCACACAGTGTAACTTTGTAGCTTCAAACATTTAAATTCATTGAGATAATCCAATTATAATCTTTGATGTTTTTTTTAAATTCTGCTTTCAAACTAAACCAGTGTACCTGAGTGTGGCAGAAGTGGTCCTCCTAAATCTTTCCCCTGCAGGGGACTGTGGGCCTGGCTTTGATAGGCTCCATGCTCAGAGCCCCAGGTTCTCCTCGGACGTTCGCACGCTGCTCGTCTCAGGTGTCCACCTGCCGTCCATTCCGGACGCGCTGAAGGTGTCTGTGACTGCAGCAGATTGTCAATAAGAAAACTCTTTCCAGAGTTCCCGAAGCCGGGAAAAGCAGGAGGAGAGCCAGCCATATTCCTCCTGGTGCAGCTCTGAACTGAGACCATCCTGTTCGCACAGTGACCCGAACACTTGAGTTCCCTCTTCAGCAGTCACAGCTCAGTGACACTAAATTCTCCTTTAATCCTTTCTTGAGTGACCAGGCCAACTTCATTAAACTCTGAGGAAAACAAAAGTTCTCTGCTCTTCCTCTTTCGGGCCTGCACTTTGCTACAGGGCTGTGTCGTGATTGGCTGAGAGGCTCCAATGTGCTTCTCAATTCAGATAAGGCTGGGGCCTTTCTGGAGTGGCAGAAGGTGGGTCTGGCTCATTCATTATGTCAACTAGCCTATTAAATGATAGACACCAGAGACAATGAACTGCTGGCCAAAGTTTAACATGCACCAAACAGTCTTCTCCAGTAGTAAATAGTTTTCTCTTTTCTCCAGCCTCCCATTGTGCCTCATTCAAACCCCTGAGCAGTTCATTCGCAATGTGCTTTTTTTCTGTTTCATTGCAGAACCATTGCTCAGTGAGGGTTTTCTTGATTGCAAAATGATCCAAAAAAAACAGACCACCTCAGTGGGAATAAATACTGGCTGACAAAGTAATGTAATCAAATCTGAATACAAGTCATTTTCACCTCAAAGATAAGCAAAAGTGCAACAAGCTCAAGCTCTTAAGAAATGCTATCTTAATTGATGACTGAATTGTATTTTAATTTCACAATCAATTTGATGAGCTTTTTTTAAAAAATTGTATGCAATAGTTCCATTAAAACTCTGCTTTTACTGTTATTCATAAATCTTTAAAAAGAAAGTTATGAATATTTTCTAAAAAAATTAAGAAATGGATGCAACTGTGCTTCACATAATACTCAAAGACATTGTGTCTGAAAGAGCAATGCATATACAACATGACAATGCTATTTTAATATTGCATCATATTGAAAAACACTGAGTCATTGACCTCATCTGTTTTAGGATTAAAAACAACCTCCCTAATCGTTACGTGTTCCACTTTGGTAACTTCAGTCTTTTATTTGACATTTACAGAGGGGTTTAATACCTGGTGGGATTCTGTCTAGGTCAGCATGGAGAGATCCGTGTAGCTCCACGGGCGTCAGACTCAATCACTTAAATATTTATTCACCACCGGTTGTCAGTATTGTGGGGGCATATGCTGCATATTTGAAGGTTGCAACTGTAGAAAAAGATATGGTCACACAAACAGACAAACATGCATGTCGGGATGTTTTGGTACAAACACGTCCAATGAGAGGCTTGTGTAACCTTTCACACTGCAACTAATGATCCTCAGCATTAGAATAGAAAGTCCAACAAGAGGGGCGACAGACCCGGAGTTTAGGCACAGTAAACAGGCATATCCACACTGGTCGGGGGGGGGGGGGTTGTTGGGGGGTGGCAGGGAGCTCCAGTCTGCGCGTGTAGATACCTCATGCTGAGCATGGAAATTGGCCCAGACAGCTCGGCCTATTGTGTGATGGCCAGGGAGCCAAAGGTTGCTTGTAATCAAATTTGAGGTTTTATTCCTCAGACTGGTGGAGAAGGCATAGCGCTCTGTCACATGATGAGTGTTAGGAAGTCTGTGCGCTATCTACTTTTGTGTAGTGAGTGTGTGTGAACATGCTCCACATAGCCCAGTGGCTGTGATAGTCCCCCACGGCTTTTTGTTTGGTGGAGAGTCATTTGTTTATATGACAGACAGAAAACCGAAGGGGGACGCCACACAGCTCTCTGTGCTTTTATTAACTGTATTAGTTTACTCTTTGAAAGGACCCCTGATTGTGGTCAAAGGTGTGTTTTATGTGATAACGTTGGGAATATTTGTTTAGCTTATTTTCAGGGCCTCACTTTCTTTCTACATTAATTAGCCTTTCAGCAACAAATAAGAATGTGCAGCAATTCTAAAAGCTGTTACGAGCGCCTCAAAATGAACACCGCTCCTGAAAGCGTGATTCATTCCTGTTAGAGTCCTGTATTTCTCTGTGGTCACAGACATTTTAGGTAGAACCAATCTCACACGACTTCTGTGCACATTTTAAAAAGGCATCGCTAAGAGCGTATCATCATTAAGATTCACCACTTCGTAATTAGCCAGATTCCAATAGAGTGCTCCAGGAGAGGGAGGTATAATTAGGCTATTCTTAAACAGTAGGTCTTGGAAACACCCTGAAGCAAGTTCATGTGAATTTATTTGATGTCCATCTCTTTTTTAGAAATGGAGGGAAAAAAACAGGGGTCCCTTCATTCAGAATCCTCACAAAAGCCCTGTTGAAAGCTAGCACTCTGCAGACCGGCTGAGATCCCCTTTCTCTCTTTTTTAACCCCACTAAAGCTCTTAAAAAGATACCGGCCCATTGCACACGCAATTGATATTCCACCACTCGAACTTAATATCGTGAATGGAGGGCCAAGCTCTATGAATCAGGAAGACAATGCGCTTAGCTTAGCAGCAAACTGGCACTTTGTGTGCGGTGTCTGTGCCTCAGAGGAGGAAGTTTCTAATGTGAGCCTCACAATTGTGTGTCTATAGAGTTCTAATGAGCTTCTGTATGCTGAGTGAATGGCTGCTGGCCATTCACCATGAGGGCCCAATGAGCCAGCTCACTGCACACATTCACAATAGGATCCAGGGGGAATGGGAGTGGCTGTGTTGAGCAACTGCACTGCGTGGGCAGTCTATAAAAGATCAGCATACGTATAACCATGCTTTGATTAAGAGTCCATATTAAGCCGGTAACATTTAATAAACATCTTTTTGAATCAGTTTCAGCCCTCTGTCCTTGCTAATCTGGTGTTTTTCTCATTCAGAAAAGGAAACCTTTCCATTACTCCATCCAGGGTGGATACATGTTAAAATGCCTTGGTCTTTTCATGTGTGGAGAAAATGGAGCTTTTGCTAAACAATGACATAAGCCTGCCCACTTGCTCACATGGGGGGTAATGGGAGAGAAAAGTTAAAACCAAAAAACAAAGATATGCATCTGCATATGGCCCCGGGAGCATGTTAAAGGCATTCACTTGTTAGGGACAACACTCATTGATGAACATAAAATAAATGGAAAACTTCATCCATTGTCCTTGACCACGGTTAATTCTTTATATTGAAAGAATTAATTGATTGAAAAGTTATTATTTTACAAATTAATTGACTTAATATCAACTATAGCCATATAGGAAAAGGCCACAAAACCAGTAATATAAGTTTCCACCCTTTTCTCAACATTAGCATACATCACTTATGGTATTCATGTATTCCAGTCTGATATTCCTCAACACGTCAAAAGAGATGACATTACACCAGGCTGAAGATAAACCCTTTGACAAAAGCATCGTGTAACCTTTGAGAGAGGCCCCTGCAGTACATGCAGTCTATTTCTTTTCATATTCACTCTCTACCTTGTTCCTGCAGTTACTTTGTGTTGCCCATATCTTAGGCCATCAAAGTGTTTAGCCCTGGAATGGTCCAAGGGCGACACTATCTGTTGTACCTCAGTATTGCTACCCTCTGATATCGTCACTGCAATTCACTGCCATGCACACCAGATGGCACTGAGAGAATGAAAAAAACAAGTTTTTGTTTGATATTGTTCCAGGAAATCTTTAATTTGTAATGCTATATTTTGTTTTATTTTCCCCACGCATATTTTGATATTCAATACTTTGTATTGTTTACCATTTAGTTGTTTTAGTGATTTAAACTTGTTGTGCTGTTGCAGTTCTTGCAGTCTGGGCAGTGACAACACAAAGTTATATACAACTAGTGGCTGCGTAGTGACATCACCAACGCTTAACATTGAATCATGATGTTGTCAATACGTCAAAGTGGTGGGAATGAATATCAAACACATTATTGAGCAGACATCAAATGAATCATTAGAGCGTACAGCTTAATGTGATTCTGATTTGAAAGACATACAAGGTCAGCTATGCAACACATGCATCCTGGGAGTGCCCTGTGGGTTTTTCTGCAGATCATTTCAATGCTGGCACAGCTACTGCAAGCGATTCCATTTTGTCTATGGCATTAGTATGTATATATGGTGCGTTCATGGCCACAGCAAATACGCCTCTCAGAGTTAATGCATCACCCATCTGGATCTTTTAGAGTAAGGACTTATACTGTTCCACTGGCCTTGACCTGAGAGATTCAGTGTGTGTGTGTGTGTGTGTGTAGCAGGAAAGTAGGTGTATGTTCACATTGTGTACTTTTATTACTTTTCATTCTTGGTTGGCCACATGCTTTAATGACGCTTATTTTCCTGATGGCACGTTCGGAAATGTGGGCATTACAAAGTAATTACATTTCCTGTGCCTGTACCCAGAATAAATCTAATATTATTAATAATGAATAGAGGATTGGTGGCCCTATCGAGCAACAGATGTGACGCTCTCTGCCACTGCAGAGCCATTGCCTGCCTTTGTTTTATTGATAACAGCAACCCATTAGCTGCACACCGTGGACCTATGAACAAGCTGTGTGAGTTACACAGACAAGGGCCTATTTGTCAAAACACATCAGTTTTGCATGAATCATAATTTTAACAAAACATGTTATTGGCGCTAGTGAAAACTGGATTCAAGGGGAAGGGAGGATTGATATGACAAATAAATTGGTGTTAATCCGGAGTCCTTGGGATGGAGTTTAGCACCACACAGAATCTAGAACTGTCCCTATAATCATATCTGCTGGCCTCCGATTCAACAGACCGGCACAGCCAACAAAACACTTTCCCAGCGATCCAGGGATTGGCTGGGGTTTGTTGGGGACTTGGGATCGCCTCTGAACAGACCGTTACGAAAAGGCTGCGATTCACGTCCATCTGGCAGGAAATTGATTAGCATTCAAGGGAAATGCAACTGTTTATCCTCCTCTTTAAAAAATGAAAACATCACTGGCATGGCATGGCTGCTGATAAATGGTTATGTCTCGCAATAGTAATTGGCTCCATGGATGAAGAAGATGCAAAACGCATTAAGAAATATTCAAAGCACAAAGCATCTGCGCTCTATAAAAAGGCATTAACAAGGCTGAGCCACACAGATAGCCAAGCACACATTTTCATACCGCCTGCCAAAAAGCCAAACTCCAACTTTACAGGACAACTTTACTAAATGAAAGAACAAAACGATGTGCTTATAGGAGGTCATAACTCTGATCATAGGACAATTTCAGCATTTATAGCACACTGGTAAACCTAATTCTTTGGTATTCTCTCAATCGACCTCTCTGTGTGAGGACAGATACGACAGATGTTTTGAAAGAGGAGTAAATGAGGCCTTCTACGACAAACTGGGACAACCCTTCATGAACAGAGGGCTGCCACACCTCTTACCTGCTGCTCATGATGTCGTCTCGATATTCCTTCCCAGAATGTTTCATAGCAAGTTACACTTTAATCAATCAGAGTCAAGACTATCACGATTACTATTTGACTTTAACAACTTCTGTGGCCCTAACATCAATGGGAACCCACCCAGGAGGTTCAAATGTTTAGGGACTCCACCATTCAGGAGAACAGCTGGAATGTCTTTAAGACTAAATCCAGATGCTTGTAATACTTCTGGGTCATTTTATATCCTCTGACTTTAATAGTGGACATGACAAGTATCACAAGAGTAAGTACGAGTGAACGAAAATCAAAAAATATGCGATAATGCTTATTTTATCTTTCTTTATATTACACTGAAAAAGACACTTGTGTATAAGGTGTAAATCAGAAAGATAAAATATTGCAGCAACCTCGTGTATCGTGTGCTCTGTATCCCAATTAAAGATCTTTTTGGTCAATGTCTCTAGTCACTGTACAATGCGTCTCACATTTCTGCTTTACAAGACATGACTCCAATCCTATACGTCCCCTTCATTAGCCTGCTTTGCAGTACATTTATGCACCCCAAGAAAGCACCATACGACTCAACTCTGGATGACATTACTGTCAGGGGGCTCCTTAAAGCCCCACACTCCATCTGCATGAAATAAGATTGAGCACCATTAAATCATGAAGTTTTGAAAATGTTGAATAACCAAGGTCAGACTCAGGCATAGACATAATTGCATTTTATTCATCACAGGCCCTAACGCTCGTCCTGCTGACTCCAGTACTGACAATTCTTCCCTCTGAAAATCTCCTGGTTTCATTAAAAACAAAACCAAGGTATACAATCTAGTTCATTTTAAAGGTTTTCTACACGATGTTCAGAGCATTAAAGGTGCAAGATCCAAGATTGAGAGCATTTGGATTGCCTCTAATTGGCTTTCAACATGTCAAAGGTGAGCCGGCGGCTAACAGCTAACAGTGCTAGTAGCGCAAACTACGGTGAAAGTGCTGACAGAGCTAACAGCGTTTACCTGATATTAACAATATAGTGGTAATGGCTAATGGCCTGCTTTTCATCACTATTGATCAAATGTCTGATCATACACGTCGACCATAATCAGTATGTTCCCTTTTAGCCTTTTCTGTAATATGGCCGTTATGGGTGTACATATTTGGTGACAACTCATCTTTATGCAACAACTAGTTTGTGTGGTAGACCAGGTTTGAACTCAAGAACAGGAGCTCCAGGGTAAAAAGGATGAAATGTTAAAGGGTTGATTTAGCTGATAGACGATCCATATTAAAAGGTATTTGTTTAAAGGCTGTGAAACAAGTAATGTTATAAATGAATGCACAATTTTTCTGCCAAATGACAATTTTTGTTATTTCACATGTGAGATTTACTTGTGTTTTTACAAGATTTAAAATCCGGATCTGATGACAGTTGCTGGGGTGTTTGCTCATGTTGCCATGCACGACGCCACTGTCAATCAAAACCTGCACAAACTACACAGTCCTAAAGAGCCAGTTTCTGGGTGTTACACTTTAATAAGGCAGACATTTTGTTATGTTGTTGTTATTTTTTTTTTTTCATAGCATGTCAAGCACAGGTGTAACTAATAGCCTATCATTAATGACTGCTTCCTTCCATTTAGGTTAGCCAAGCCAGCAGACTTTGACGCTGGTAAACCTACATGCAATGCAACCACACACACGTTATGCTATTCATCACTCCTGTGGATTTCCTGCCGTGACGTCACAGTATGCCTTGTCTATAATACATCTGAATGTTGTTTCTCCTATATTTAACTTTAAATATTGTCATGAATATTATGTTATAGTTATTATTATTGGAAATGTAATTATTCATATATATTGGATTATATGCTTGCCTGTAGACAGACGGCACACTTGTATTATTTATTGATTAAAAGCTTTATTTAACCAGGTAATATCCATTGAGATAAAACCTTGTTTACCATGGTGCTCTATCCCAATCAAAGATCGTTTTGGTCAGTGTTTCTATAGTCACTGTTCAATGCGTCTCACATTTCTGCTTTACAAGACATGACTCCAATCCCACGTCCCCTTCATTAGCACATCAAAGAGGTGAGCAAATCCACATAGGTGTTTTCAGGAAATGATCGACCCGTATATGACAATTATTTTCCCCATCAGGGATTGAGGGGCACATGTTCCTCTCTTGGCAACAGGCGTGGTTGCAATCAATACGAGTGGCCTGTTGTGGATTCGTCAAGGGTTTTCTCATCTCGGGCCACAAGGGGGCTTCATTGTCCTTCTTTCTTTCTCTCTTTTACTCCTCGACAGGTTTCCCTCCCTCCCTCCCTCTCTCTCTCTCTCTCTCTCTCTCTCTCTCTCTCTCTCTCTCTCTCTCTCTCTCTCTCTCTCTCTCTCTCTCTCTGTCTTTCTCTCCACTCCTCCCTCAGCGGCTGCAGCTCTCATTCACGCTGCTGTAGGAGCGTCTGTTCAGCTGGTGAGGCAGCGGCAGCTCGCTTTGTGCATCCTCTGTTAGCCACCTGTGCCGCCGATGGTGCTGATGGCGCAAACCTTGCGTTACATGGAATAATTTGTACACTGTTACCTTGCTCTTCTTCTAGCCGGATTTGCTTCTTCTTCTTTTCTTTTTTTTATTGCATCATTGGGCATCCAAAGTTGTGATGATGCCTCCACTCAGCATTTGGGATTGGTAATAGCCTTCTGCGCGAGGGTGATACATCATTCGCATGTGATTGAACAACACTTGTTTCTCGGAAGTGGACAAAACATGGACTAATTTCTTTTTTTTTATACATTCACCATGGGATTATCACAGCTATTTCTGGTTCTCGGCATATTTTGCGCCTCCTCAGGTAGGACACAGGGCTGTCACTGATTACAGTAACCATCTATTGCAGCATGTAGACGATAAGATGAGATACAGATAATTCAATTATGTGTTTTTTAAAGATACTTTGCCACCTAGGGTTCACAGAAATAATCAGACCTATTGATTAGCAGCTTGCACACATTACATTAACCACCCATCTCTTCTCCTGACACCAGCAGGTTGATTTGTCTTATACAGCATCACAGGTTTCCTTGTCCTGCTAACAACAATGACACTCTTGTTTTTTTTTTGTGTTTGCAAATTAGTTGTAGGCTTTGGGGTCGACCCTGCCCTGCGCATCAGCGTGTTTGATGAACTAACGCTTGGGGAAGGCTTTGATGGAGTTACTCAGGTCCAGGGCTTCCACAGCGAGTCTAGAGCTTTCCACTTCCAAGGTACCGTAACACACACGCCTTGTATTTTTGTTCAGAGATGGAAGATAAAATGTGTCCACATGAGATGTGAATGTATGTGACGCAAAGCTGACCAAAATGCTTTTAATGAAACGTGAGTGTTACAAATACTGCTGTCCTTTTCGTATTTTGTTTAGACAACTTGTAAGTCTAACAGGATGAAGCCCATTAAACCACAGAGCAGCTCCTCTAGTGAGATGCCTGATTTGAAAATCTCAGATTATCTGATAATGCTGGAGCCCTTATGCGTGTATTGGATTCTTACCGTCCGTAGCACAACTGTGCAGGAGACTGTCAGCAGCAGCATGCGATGGATTTGCAGTTTTCTTAATGGGACTTTAGCTTGGGGGCCCTCAGACTGCCACCTGCCTGAACAATAGGCAATGTTAGGTCTTCATGAAAAAAAGTGGGGTGAGCCGGGCGAGCGGAGGGGGAGAGATGGGTGAATCACGCAAAAGAATCATAGACAGATTTAGCATAATCAGATTAGGCAGGGACAAAACCCCGTGTTCACGGAGATGTATGTTGTGAGTGAATGGGCCCCTCGCTAGAATTTACCCATTGGTGATCTTCTGGAGTGTTAAAGCAGTCCGAACACTTACACTCTGTAACCAAAATATGAATGGGTAGAAGAGTGAGACAGATGTCCATGTTGTCAGTTGTGCGGCAGTGTGTGCGTAGGCCAAGTTAATTACGTTATCTATGGCATTTAGTAAATGGCACTGTGCAAAATGGAGGTGTCAAAGCTGCGGTCGTACTTGACTTTTATATGCACTGTTTGGCCCAGTGTTACGTCTCTGTCATTTTGATGTCAGACTCATTACAATCCAAATGAGACTGTTAACAGCCCCATCACAGGGATGTGGAGATGTCTATCATAACCCAGCCAAAAGTATCAACAGAGGGAATTGCTTTTGGCTCCCAAGATCCGTGGCAAAACCAAAGACGTGGCAACGTTCAAATCTTCACAAGGAGGATCTCAACACGGATCGCATAATGTACCAAAGTAACAATGTTGTTTTGGGACAGAGCAACACCACAATCGTTTGTCGACATTTTTCCTCTCCCCTCCTCGTTCCTGATGTCTTCTAATCTCCCCGCACAGCCGCTGAGACAGCAGCACTTCTGCATGGAGCAGCAAACTCCAGCACCTCTGTGAAGGCAGGCCATTTGATGTCCTCTGTGTAGACAACACTCAGAAGTGCTCTGCACAGGCAGGTAGCGAAAAGAGAGGGAGAGACACTACAAGGAAGAATTGGAGAAAGAGAGGGAGAGAATGAGATAAACAAAGACAGTTATAGAAAGAAGCTCCCACAGCTTTTGTCACAAAATGAAAAATCACGGCTGGCACCTCGCCGTCATTAGGCTCTCTTATTTCTCGGCGTTACCTTTGCTAGTTACCCGGGCGGAGAAGGCGGCGCGTTATTTATGGCAGAGCTCGCCTCCATCCTTCATTTGGGACGTCTATGTTAAGTCAACGACGTTGGGTGAGGGGGAGGCGGGGGGGGGCAAAGCAGACCTGGGCCTGCTGCTTGTTTGTGATCAGAAATAGACAGGGAGAGGCACATACTGTAAAGATGCAGGAAGAGCGAGGGAGATAGAGAGAGAGAGAAGCTGAGATACAAAGAGAATGAAAGCAGAGAAGAGAAATTCGGAGTAGAGCTGTCTGCCAGCTGTTTGATAGACTGTGCTGATTCCACATGTATGGATGCTTGGCTGGCCGGGACCAGCAGATAGGCCCTCGGTGACATTCCGACGCTCATTAGATAGCAGGCAGAACACATCCATGGCCGTTCCCTCCGCTGCCTGCCTGCCCGCCCGCCCGAAGGGAAGGCTGTTATCTCTGGGTGCTGGGTGGAGGCAGGAGGAGGGGTAGCTGCTGAGAGCTGAAAGAAAAGAAGCAGGGAGAGAGAGAGAGAGAGAGAGAGAGAGCGAGAGAGAGAGAGAGAGAGAGAGAGAGAGTGTAATTCCCAGTAAAGGAACGTGTCTGTGGATAAGCAAATGCGGTGTTCACATTGCTGTTCACTATATCTTTGCCACGGTGTGTGTGTCTTTTTGTGTCTGAGAAAGAGAAGAGCAGTGAGCAGTGGGGGGGGGGGGGGGGGGGGGTGCTGTTTAGCGCACCCCTGCTGATGCTTTTGTAGGTAGCTGTCAGCGCTACATTGCATGGCATTAGGAGAGGTGGACCTCAGGGACGGGCATAATAGAGAGGGAGAAAAGCCCCAGGGCTATGCTCCTTTTATGTCCTGATGCAAGGTGATGCTCAGCCACGCCACAAAATCACCACATCATTAGCACTTCCCCCACAGTTTTTAATATCCCGACATCAAGATATCTATCTGTCTCTGTAAAAACAAGCACAGGGGCCACACCCAGGAGCCCTCCCTTCCCCCAACACACACACACCAACACAGTCTGCCTCTCCGGCTACAAGCGTATGGACCAAACTCATTTGAAGTGCAAACAGCACGATTGCT
The DNA here is from genome assembly GCF_023349555.1 of Cebidichthys violaceus. NCBI lineage: Eukaryota > Metazoa > Chordata > Actinopteri > Perciformes > Stichaeidae > Cebidichthys > Cebidichthys violaceus. The sequence continues at coordinate 5,621,656 of NW_027176483.1, forward strand.
GGAAGCATCCTTTCAGCTGCAGAGCAGGACTCCCCCTGTAATTGTATCTGTGTGTTTATGTGTGTGTGTGTGTGTGTGAACCCTGTCAGAGGCATGCTCTTGCTCAGACTGTTTGAACGCTGCCAGTGAGGTGTTTCTGTGTATGTTGTGGTGGTGATGTCCCTGAATGCAGCGATGGTGAAGTGTAACAGGATGGAAGAGACTCATTCATAATACAGCAACGCTGTGTGTGTGTGTGTGTGTGTGTGAAGGAGGGAGGGAGGAAGACAGAGGGGACTATGTGTGAATTTGAGTTTGTTATCCTGCATTAATGTGAGTGTAACAGATAAATGTGTTTGCATAGGAACGGTAATAGTGTGTTCCCACTGTAGAGGCTGCAGTTGCTAGTAAACTACACGATGCTCTGGAGTATTGTGCTGTATAGAAGGATGTAATCTAATGGGTGGGAGGGCAGCTTAGTCCTGCAGAGGCCAGATTCAAAGCGTCTATATCAGAGTGCAGCTCCGCCACTTTGTGCTGTTATTGTATTGAGCAGATTCTGAGGGAGCTGTTTTGTAGCGAACTCCACATTCAAAGGAAGGACGAGAAAGAAAAATGACAATTTACCTACAGGAATCAATAAGGTAATTAACACTGACGGAAGAGGTTAGTGTAACATTCATGCTCAACTTTACGCCCTCTATATGCGGGAAGGTGCTTTGAATAAGAGCCTCCGCTACCAAATGAATCACACAGTGGATTGAGGGGTTCCCATGTTAAGTATATTTTGCAATTTGTGTCATTGCAGTTTATTGCACAATGCACATTGAAACGCAATGTAATGTAGAGAAATGTCCTAGTATCTTGTAAATAATTACATACAGCGAATAAAAAACGCTGCCAATGGGGTAAAATGGGCACAAAACAGCCTGATTGTTTTCAGCACAACAACCTAGGCCTTTAAACAATTAAAATAATCATGAGCACATGAGTGATTTTGTGTCAAACCTCCATAAGGCTGAACTTATTATTAAAAATGGGTGACTTGCAAGAGATAAATTAGAAAAGAGTGGTTAAAATCATAGCTGCAAAGCCCAAGATCGTCTCACTTGAGCCAATAACATCACAAAACGCCGCCCATGATGTGACTCAATGTTGTTGTTAGACAGTTCCTTCCTGGAGAAGATCACAGCTTTAAGTTTCCTAGCCGCCAGTTTGTAACAAAGCTTTTCAGTTAACATTTGTACTCTCCAAACCCGAGCTAAGCCACTTTCTCTCAGACGTCTCCCTCCAAAACAACAGGAGTTGTTGACGAGAGAATTGACTTCCACTTGTAGAATTGTTGGAGATTTAGCTGTATATAAGATAGGATGCTCTTGAATATGTCAAGTTAAAGCTGCTCGAAGCTGTTGTCTCTTCAATTCAGCTGAGTTAAGGAATAAGTATCTGAAAACAGAAAGATCTAAGAAAACCTTGTGATATTAAACCATTTTCACCTTGATGGTAAAGAGCTTGAAGGACATGTTTCCAAGTTTATCTGAAAACAATACTGACATGCCCATTATATGCACATCAGTGGACTGTTAGTTGCTGTAGTTGTTCCTCCAGTCTATACTGCAAAGAGATCCCTTCAATATAAATGTAATAGATGGGAACAACGAGATCCACAGTCCTTGCTCTGTGTAAAAAATCATTCCAAAGTTTAGTTGAAGCCAACATTTCTGCAGTCTGTATCAGATAAATCAGTTGGGTTTTCCAGAGTTACATACTTTTTAGTTTGAAATTCCCTCTGTGTGCCCCCACCGTCTCCTTGCTGAGCCGCAGCCGAGGGATAGTAACACAAAGTGATGATTTGGTTTACAAAGACTGTAACTTTTGAAAAGTACCCAACTGATTCCTGTAACAGACTGAAGAAGTCTCACATTAGTTTTAGCTGAACTTTATTTTGTATTTTTGTGCAGAAGGAGAAATGTGCATTTTCTCCTCTCATCTCTTACATTTAAATTGCTTTCATTGCTCTGGGGCCGGTATGGTCGATGTTCTTATAGGCATGTAAGTACTGTATTAGGATGGGCTTAAACAGGAGGCTCTAAAGGGTGTGGAGGCTCATTGTTTCATGAATCTTCTATAATCAAATTGATTTTTTTCTTGGCAACATAGTGCAGCAATCTGCTGCATTCTTTCACCCAGTTTACTTTTTGTATGATCTTATGGTGGGTCTTTGACAGATATCACATTCATATCTAGTTAAAAAAATATGAGGCAGGTGACACTTGCTTAGTCAACACAACATAATCCAGTCAAAACAGATTTTTTGTTATCCCATTTCCCTTCCAAATATGCTGTATTTGTTTTGTTGCAGCATATTCTGTTGCGTTTCCCAAAAAGTCACCCAACCTTTCCAAACTGTTGACTGACATCATCCCCAACTCCCTGTGGTCAGAGTCGGCTGTGTTTGCTGCTTTCTGAGGCGAGCCTGATCCTATGTTCCACACAGGAGCACCGGTGACCATGGAGATATTTCTTTCCCTCCAGGGCAGTTATACAGTTGGGTGGCTGGAAGGCTGTCATTAGTTCTGTGTACGTGTGAATGTCAGACAGGCGGTCACTGGGGAGGTGATCTGAGAATTGGGGAGAAATTGCTGGCCAAAGCAGTCCTGGAGGTGCCCTTGGCTCGGTTTTGTATTTGTTCCAGCAGAGTGGAGACACAGTGGGGGGAGACGGCCAGTCGAATGCAGATTGACTGAGCGGGGTGGAATATTCAGGAGCTCTAAGAAACAGCTTTTGGGGGGCAGTTGTATGTGTGTGTGTGCCTCCATCCATCATTGTGTTAGCCCATGTTTCTGCATGTCTTTGTGCCCGTCGTTTTCTTTTAATTGACTCAATGTTTGAAGCAATAGGCCAGTCAAAATGTCTGCCTCGTAGTGTCTGTGTGTGTCTGTCCGTGTGGCCTACTTCACCTGTTTGCGTGTGTGCGCTGCGCGCATGTTGACAGTAATGACGGGTTTGGAGTTTGCTGCCGGTGGAGAGTTTATCATTACTCTAATCCCTCTGGAGAGATATCCTCTTGCCTAAACCTCCCACACATATCCTTCTCTGCACTCAGGCCGGCAGATAAAAGGTGTTGTTTGAAATTTGCTCTGTCATTTTTCAAATAGAAAACATTAGGTAATAAGAAAATAGAGTACACTTTTACCCGGTATGTGTTCCTTCCTCTGCTGATTGGATCACTGTGTTTTTTCAGACCCCTCTTGGCTCTATGTGTTTAGTGCATCTCATGGCTCACTCTTAACTGGTCGAGAGAACAAAATCTTGTTGAAGAGTTGTTGCAAAGAGGTAGGAGGTGTTATTTTGTCCTGGCAATCCACTAGAGACCAAAGAATGAAAGTCCTCATTATTCACATACAGAAGTGTCTATGATCGTCTTATCTAATTTCAGTATTACTGTTGTTAGTACCAATTTCCTAAGGAAAATAATTTGATTAGAATTCAAACATGTAATCAACATAAAAATATACTTCGGCCTGTCCTTCAGGGTATGTTCTATTTGTTGGAAAAAAGGGGGAAACTCTACCGTGTTCCAGTACAAAAACTTTCTGTTAAACAGTTCGAAGTGAATGCAGTGTGCGAGAAAAGGATTGTGCCAAAGCTAGGTGTATCTGGACTCTCAAGCTGTGCTGCAGGGCACCTGTTCTAAATGCTAAATGTGTGAGCAATGGATTGGTGCAGCGGTGCCAATATACGTCCATGAGAACGCCGTGATGGGAGTGTGAGGGGATTACAGCTGTGTGAGTACGAGGGGTCAAACAAAATAAGACCACATTAGACAGTTTAAGATTAGGAATGAAGCCGAGGGATGGAAATCGTGGCCTCAGTGTAACCATTAAAGCACAATGTACCCAGGAGATAAGATTAGGCTATAGCCGAAAGCTACGCTTGCTTGGGATGCTACTGAGCCTGAGGCTTTTAGAGATCTCCAGTCAGCTGATAAAACTCTGTATGTCTCAAAAACTGTTTTCTCACAATCAGCCGGTCCGCATAGCCTGTAAACAACTAGGATGGATGACAAGAGTCGTGTTATTGTGCATGAAAAATGTGCTGATTGGAATTTTATGTGCTAGATCATCATTTCCAGGCTATTTTGTGTCAGTATCTCACATCAGAGTGGTATTTAGGAGCAGGTGGCTGCCCCATCCAGGCGCCTGCCAATAGATAATCGACCAAAGGCCCCCACAGCAGGACCACATTGATTTGGCAGAAGGGGATGCTGGCCTTCTCCTCACAGCACAAACTCATCTACTGCTCTTTCATGAATGTTTTTAGCAAATGCAGAGATGTTGCCTCGATAGCTGTCTTAATCCTCCTTTGAGTGCCTGTCAAGACCATTGAGATCATTGTGCTTTTCGTACAGGCAACCCGACACAGACCAATCTCATCACTCCATCTGAATGAGAAGATGTCTCCACCCTCCAATCCCCCAAAGTCCCATTTGAAGCAACCTCATTCCCTTCCAAGTATTAAGACTGGTGATGAGAGTCATCCACTCATAGATCAAAGGCTCATGGCCGCCAAGGAGCAGCCCAGTGGTAGAGGTTCCTCAGTCCTCACCATCCCCCCCCCCCCCCGCCACATCCGAATGGACCCCGCCCTGACACCTGCTCCCACTGTGCTGATTTCGCTCATGATTAAGATATCAGTGTGCTCTGCGTTCAACACATGGCGTGGCAGTAGACTGACCAGCTCATATAGTCATTGACGTTGTAAATCCTGTTTGGCTTGAGCTCAATCTTGGCTTCAAAATCTGGAAAATGACTAACAGCACAAAGCATTTTTCTACAAAAAAATAAATAATAAAAGACGGCAAACTGTAGCTTTGATCACAATTCAGTAATTTGGATCAAAACACTCCTCCAAACAAGAATGATTTCCTATCATTTCTGAGATTATTGTCAACAGTGGTCATTTGGTGATTAAGTGGGATCTGTTGATGGCAGCAGATTATTGCTGGGCAGAACTCCTGTTGCGGTCATTGGACCATCTGTCCCACCTCAGCCAATGACACAGGAATCATACTCCCTTGGCAATGCATCTATTGCCATCTAATCTAGTGAGTATTTTTGTTTAGAGAGAAATGACTCAAAATACGTCCCTGATGAGGCTTAAAAGCCTCCATCAGGAAAAGGCTAATGCTAGCACGATACATTCAGAGCGAAAGTAAAAGAAGTGTATGAAAACATTGTATCCCATATAACCGATGAGTACACTGTGAGTGCCAGTCCTCATCATGACATTGCTGCTTGCTGTTTTCACATTGCATTGTGTTAATTGGTTACGAACCCACCAGCTGGAAGTAATCTTAATACACTGAGGAAAAGCTGCCACGCTAGCTTCCTGGAGCGCTTAAGTGTGCCAGGGCATCTTGCATTCAACCCGTAGCTGGAAGTGAACTCTTTGATGTGATTGCTTCTGAGAAATGTCATCATTTATTGATGCCTCCATTAAAGTAGCATAGACGTCTGTGTAGAGTTGGAGAGGAGGAAGGGGGCACACTGGTGCAAACAGGAGCTTACGAGCTAACATAACAGAAAAGGCCCTCCCATCCACACCAGCACCGTCAGCCTCTCGCATCCTCTCCCAAAATCCTTAGCTTCATGTCTGTAGTCCTACACCAAGCCAACGGGAAAGAGTTTGATCCACTGATACTATTTTTTGGGACAGCTGCAATAAGCGGGTACAATATTTGGTAGAAATAAGTTATCTTAGCAAGTGGATGACTTCAAGTTTTGTTTGAGCTGAATGACCTGACCTTAAAAGTTTCAAAGTGGCTCACTAGTTTCCTAACCCCTTAATTTGCCAAACATCCTCATGATTATTTTAACAAGTGAGGTTACATTAACCTTTTATCAAAACAGGTTTGAGATCAAAACGGTCAACTAACTGGCATAACAGAGTAATGTAATTTAAGCAAGCGGTTTAGTGGGTTTAGTCTTGATTTGTCATTTATGAATTCAAATTCGTCAAGAGTTTATGTGAATACATCAAATATGTAAAGCTTATGGCCTGTGAAATCCCAACCAAATGGTCTCTCGTCCAGCAAATGTTCCTGTTTCCTTGTATCCCTAAAATGTCAGTACCATCTCAATTAGGAACTGGCTCTCAATGGTGTGAATAATAGAAGTCATAGTAATAATAATAATAGTGATGAAAGGGCTTATACCATTCCACATGGGGGACCTTAAATTGCTCCAGCTGGATCGAGCACCACCTTGCATGATGGCTTGCTACCATCTGTCTGTGAGTGCCTGTGTTTGAATGGGTGAAAGAGAGGCAAATTGTAAAGCGTTTTTGGGTAAAAGCGCTATATAAATGCTCCATTTACATAATATCTGACATTTCTGTCTTCATTCTAGGGTCTGCCAGGGAAGTGATGGCTCCTGCTGAGGTCTCAGAGCAAATGGTCCAGAAGCTGAGAGGCAAGAATGAGTTTACTGTGCTGGCGACCCTCAAACAAGATCACCTCAACTCTGGGGTCATCCTCTCCATTCACCACTCTGAGCACAGGTACGATAAGCTCACATTTTACATCATAATGTGATTATATGTTCTTTAATACATCGAAAAAGGGTTGCCCATGCCATTCATTCAAAATATAACCACATTTGTTATTTGGACATACTTGCATAAATATACAGCAAATTTCCCAAATTAGTGTTGCATACAATATGAAAACATGCATATTGTGAAGTTAATTTGAGATGTATGCTTTGGCAGTGTGAGACAGGACCGGAGCCCAAAATGTGACATGGAGCATTGTAAAGCAGCTTACAAAGCCCCGCTGATAAACCATAATTGAAGTTGTTTTCTAAATTTAGTACCACCCTCTGTTTTGTCTTATCAGCAGTCTGTAATATGTTGATTGAAACCTGAATATTTGTATTTGATCAGTATTTCGATGTTTTACACGCCAGTCGAGTAAACACAGCAAATCACCCTGTGTGCCAACTTATTATTCACAGTCCATCAACGATCCAAACAATGAGTCTGGAATTGCGGCTCAAAAACTGATGAGACACTATCTGCAGTTAGCATGCTAATGTTTTCCATTAGTTAGTGGTAGCTGAGCCGTTGGATGATCAGAACGGCAATCTGAATCCACATAATGCGTTGATTGAACAGTTTGTACATTAAAGTCAGTCCTGAGAAGAGAGCTCGCCGGGATGTTAATGACTTTCCCCGCTGCTGATTAGCTTTCCCAGCCATTCACATGCAACAAAGCAGCACTGCATGGTTTTATTCGGAAACACGGTAAGGACAAATTCAGAGTCAGACGTGTTAGCCGTTGCATTCATGGAGCCGGGATTATTGTGCATGCATGGCTGGGGGAGAGTAAATCCATTAGATTTGGCTTGCAGATAAATCAATCCACTGCTACACTTGCACGAGTGTCTATTTTTTCTTTTGAATAATGTTTCCAGAAAATGCCTCTAGTTCAAAAAAGTCCGTCTTTAAAGGCAGAGGTGATGAGTGTGTATCGGCAGCTCTTTCCATTAGTGTCACTATGCTGGGTGAATCTCAGTGGTGTAGAGAAGAGGATTCTGCTGGAATACTAATACGCCAATGTAAAGAGATGAACCTCTACACGTGGGCCATAGTTGTTTGTTGCTGATGTTGCACTTAACAGCCATATAGTACTATAATGCTTGACTAGCGGTGTGATTAAATTCTAAATGGTGCAGCATATCAGAGGAGATGGGAGTGCACTGCTTGGAAACGAGTGAAGTGTCAGCACTGTGCTGAGAGGGGCCCCCAATTTAGACACTCCCGCGATGCATGCAGGTGTTTGTGTGAACAGGGAGAAGGTTTCAGTTGTAGTAATGAGACTTTAATGCAACATGACTGCAGGGATTGCAAATGTTCTCAGAGGAATTGAAAGTTGTGCGGCTGTTACTAGAAGCAGGGTTGCTTGGATTCTGCAGGTTCCTGGAGCTGGAGAGCAGTGGCCAGCGCAGTGAGGTGCGTCTTCACTACCGTACCAAAGGCCAGCAGCCCCACACCGAGGTGTTCCCTTACAGCCTGGCCGACGACCAGTGGCACAAGGTCTCTGTGGCCGTCAGTGCCTCTCATGTTATACTACACATCGACTGCAACAGGTAAGGCGCTGGGGATGAATTCATATATATATATATATTAGATGTGACAATGAAATATGAAATTAAAATGCTGTAGTTTGGGAGAATACTGATGGGAGGCTATCCAGTTGTAACTGGTATTATTATAACAGATGTTATTTTTCAGGGATTCAAACTAACTTTAGATTAGGGATGCACAGATACCAAATAACGGACCCGATACTGACCTTATTAAGCAGATCGTTATCGACCATGACCTGATCGATTCACATTGAATTAAAGTTTTTTGTCAATATCATTGTAAAATTCAGTGTCTCCACTATCAGTTACATTCATCGAGTCATGGTAAGCCACAAACTCTTTTTGTGCCAAAGTGATACTTCTACTTTTGTCACCTTACATAAAAATTATTACCCTGAATTCCACCCAGTCACTTATAGAGATTTTATATTTTGGTATCGGATCTGTATTTGTTATTGGCAGAGAATCTGATTTGGGGTGTAGGAATTGTTATCAGGAAAGGAAAAGTTAGATTGGTGCATTCCTACTTTAAATGATCATCTGTTGCTGTCACATAGCATCCCATTTTATTCAAAGTTCAAATATTTAATTTCAAAGCGTCTTTGGTAAAAATAAATAAAAACAAAGTGGTCGATGGAAGCGTTTCAGCAGGAAACACTGTACTGCTATAAGGATTGAATGACTGAATGATGTCAATGCTGGTCAAACGCACCTTGAGTTGACATTATACGTGCATCTGCTGCATGAAAGGAGTGATGCTGTTTATGTGTCAAGATCCTCCCTGGCACAAAAAAAAAGGAGCAGACGGCAGCACCATGTGTATCAAGGAAAGCATGCGGCTATCCATAGCGTCCTCAGGGAAAGAGTTAAAAGTAGGATTTAACAGGGCAGGACCTGCAGTGCAGGGGGTTATTGTTTCTCTAAATTGATGGAAATAGGGTAGAAATAAAAAAAAATCATTAACAAAACTTATAACCATTGTGTGTCTGTTTTGCAGGATCTATGAGCGGGTCGTGGAAGCCCCGTACATGGACATACCTGAGGATGCTTCCTTCTGGCTCGGACAGAGAAACACTGCCCACGGCTTCTTCAAGGTTAGCAACTTCCGTCTCAGAGTATGACTGTCGATGCCTGTCCTGATCTCTGATAAATGATTCAGAATGGCAGGAGCGAGTAATCCCCCTAATCTGGCTTCATACTGTATCTCCTCTTTGTTTCGGCTTGTTTAGTTTTATTTATTGGAGCTGCTGGGTTTAATTGCATACATTTCTCAAGGCCTAGCATTTTAATGTGAGGGTTGTTCTGCACCCTAGGAATTGACATTTTTTGTTGTTGTCATTGTTTGTTCCCTTTCCCTTAGTCTGCAGCTAAGGCCAGCGCAATTATCTCAGCCACCCCCGCAACGCTGATTTGAGAGAAATCATTAAATAGCCTCTGGACTATGCTCATTAAGCTTAGTCTATAGTGTTGTTTATCAGGCAGGGAGACATACACCGCCTCTCCCAGACTGGACTGCACTCTGAAATGTCTCAACTGGGGAGACATGTTGGGCCAAAATGTCAGCTTACCTGCAGCTATAACTATTTTAATCAGTCTGCTGACTGGCTCTGCGTTCGATGGTTGGTGATGTTTATAGGTATGAGTGTGTGGTAATGCTTTTCACATTGTGTCCTGGCTGTTCAGTTTTCGCTGTGTTAATTGGTAGATGAAAGAAGCCTTGGAGGTCACTCACTAATCTTGTCACGTAGCAGCATCGCTCCTCGCCACTCTCTGAAGCCTTGATTAGTTGCGAGGAAGGCACGTCTCCTTTTAAAACACACTGCTTCATTAGTACACACACACACACACACACACACACACACACTCTCACACACACAAACAGTCGATGTCCGTACGTGGGTGTCAGCCGAAGACGAGAAAACCACATCCTCAACAGTAATAGTAAATACTTTAATCGGAATGAGCATATCTGCACCTCTGCTTCACAGCTCAATAAATATCTATTTACACGCACATCGTAGGAGAGCTAAATCTATTTCACCTCACTTATCCTTTTAGAATTTCATCAGTGGTGTTGCCGTTTGTTGTGGATTTGTATGCAGATGAAGCAAATTGTTCTACATTCTAACTTGGAAGGCTCAAAACTATTTCCTTTTAATTCAGGCAATCCCAAATGCAACGAGAAACAGCAAGAGCGTTCGTCACATCTGATGTCGTCGTCAGTTTTCATTTTGGAGTTGTGCTGTTAGTCTGACAGGGTATATCTTCTCATGATTGTTCAGATTTTGAAGGAAATGTATCTTAGTGCAACAGAAGTGATCTCACTCTGCCACTAGTTGTTTTTCACAAATTCACATTTCCGGTACAGATGGGAGAACCATCGAGGTCCCACATGTTACTGCAGTAAACAGAGTGTCGCCGACACAGAGGAATCACTTTGGAGAGTTCACAATGTCTCGCTTTTTTCAGTCTCCAGAAGGTGCAAAGCAAACTCTAGCAACTGGTTGTTTTTATAGTGGGTTAATTAAACAACTTTTAAAACAAATTTAATTTTACAACTAATCCTGTACCTCCTGTTATTTATTCCTTATTGCAATTATCTCATGTTATCAACCAAAAATATTTCTCTTTTCTTTTTGTAAAAAAAACTATTTTTGATGAGGGATTCATCCTAAACTCAGGGCTGTAAACATATATTTATCCAATCAAATGTGATCTGCGGCAACAATGCCTATCATATACTGTAAATCCACATTTGACCATTAGCTCGTAGATTATAGGATATCATAGGAAGTGGGTTTTTGGATGTCATTTGGCCAAAACTTTGTTGTAGCTGAGATCTAATTTATTAATTTGATTATTGACAGCTCCTCATCTCTATCACTTTTAAGCGATCCAAGATTTTTAGGACGCTCTAACTGCCATTTCACTGAGAAACTACCTGTCCAAAAGCATAGGTAGTAATAGCGTAGTGTAGTCTTATGGTTTCATTACAGACACAACTCCAATCTGCTTCCATTTCAGCGCGTTGCCGTAAAAAATCAGCAAATCATTTCCGCAGGATTTTAAATTTATAGCTGGTAAATTGAAGTGGCAAGACAATTTAAAAAACAATTTCTCCTAAGTTGCACGGCTCCACTTCTGTAAGGGAAATAAATCCACTCAAGGAACGAACCGGCCCAGGTTTCCATGGCGACAAAGTATCTGTGTGCATATGTGTATAAGTGTGTGTGTGTGTGTGTGTGTGTGTGTTTCGGCCACAGGACGAAAGGCTATCAATTGAGTGTTATGAATCAAATTAAATCTGTATCTCCTGTTTATGCTTATCAGAGGAGATTGGAGGAAAAAAATACAAATTCCATCCCCCTATGAAAACTCCCACATCATTCGGTCACTTAACTTCCTGTTGGTGTCCGGTTATGAGATGATTTATCCGAGCGACAACCGAGGAGACAAATTATCTCACAACTAACTTCTCTGTCTCCCACTCCCCAGAAAAGTACATTTGCACTCACTTTCTGATTTAACGCTGTTTCACTGTGTTCTGTTTTATGATTGCAGCAGTTACCAAGGCTCTCATAAACAGGGTTGTTGGTTTTGTGTTTGCATTTTATTTTGGTTCCATCTTATCTTATCTGGAAAAATGTACCACACTTATCCACCTACTACACATTAACATGCTTCATTTTCTTTGTATTGCCTGCCTTCTGTAAGTTGTTGTTCCCCTTGATTGAAATGTTTGCTGTGTGTCTGTGTTTGCAGGGAGTGATGCAGGACGTGCAGATCCTGGTGATGCCACAGGGTTACATCTCACAGTGTCCAGATCTGAACAGAAGTGAGTGCAACTTCTTCCTTAACACATTAAAGAGACATTTCATTGAGTGTTTAATTTAATTTCAATTACTTCTGGCAAGGCACTTGATTACACTGATTTGCTTTTTTTATGTTAATTCTTGAAAGGTTGTACTCACAGGAGTGAAACCGCTTTAAAACAGCTCAGCAATTGAGAAACCATTTTTCCCTCGTTAAAACTTAGGTTGATCAAATGTTTTGCAAATAGTAAATCAATTAGGATTTGACTGACAAAGTGTGAAATGTGTTGTTTATTATGATAATTTGACAATGCGGCAAAATGCAGCTTCGTTGTGTCTATGAGGAACCTATCCCACTTATTTAGACATTTAAATAATTTTCAATAAACATATCAATTCATCAAAATCTTAGTTCAGCATAACTTTTAGCATCGATGTGGTTATTTTTGACACACTGCAGTTATCAAAGATTGTGTTCTAGTGCAGTGGCACTATTTTCTTTGCCTATCTCACCATGATGGCTGTTGCAGCTCATGCTAACTATCCAGCTGTGCAGTTTGTTGCAGATAAACTGCTTCCCCGGCTCACAGGGAAGACACACAAACAATTCATGGTTTGAAATGATTTTCACACCGATTTTATGTCCCCCACGCATCCAAAAGTTGCCGGGGGACACTGCTTACTGCAGTTTACAGTAAATGAGTTACTCTTGAGAGACAGGGACACCTCCAAGAATATTTACAATAATAGAAAAGGGAAGAGAGAAAGTCCAGCGAGCTGCTGCTGATGTCCCTTAAAGTAAGTCAATATGTAAATAAATCAAAATAAATCGTAAAATGATATGTTCGTGCTGTAGACCATTTTTTATGCCAGAATTAGTTTTAAAGTTAATATTTAATAAAAAATTAATACAAAAAATTAGTTATATTTATTAAAAGTTTTACACGCACATTTTTTTTTGTCATTAAAACTTTGTACTAAATAACAGTGTGCCTCTTGTCTCCTGTATCTCAGCATGCCCAACCTGCAATGATTTCCACGGACTTGTGCAGAAAATCATGGAGCTGCAGGATATCCTTGCTAAAACATCCAGCAAGGTAATGTAATGTGACTTAATTTGACATTTAGCACACAAATGTAGTATTATCTTAAGAAAATTACAGTAATTGCCATTTTCAATGAACTGTTACAATTAGAAATTGTGCTAAAGCATCAAATATTCACTTGGCAATGTGCTTCCGACATTAGCATTGATTGCAACAGGCGACATCTTAGCATTAGGGGTTGGCTATTGTTGAAGTCTTTTCTGTTCTGATGCAGAAACTGTGCGTGTCAATGGGGTTAATGGTGTCTAATGACTTACTTTTGTGATGTCATTGGTTTGCCTTTGAAGCCCTGCTTTCTACATGTGAATATAGAGACACAAACGAGGCTGACTCTCATCTTCTCTCCTTCTTGCCTTTTGTTTTTTGGGGGGGATGGCGTGAGCAGCTGTCCAGGGCGGAGGAGAAGATGAATGGGCTGGATGGCTGCTATTGTGAGAGAACCTGCAGCGTCAAGGGGGTCGTCTACAGGGAGGACGAGGGCTGGACAGATGGCTGCAGGAACTGCACATGCACGGTGTGTGCGTGTGTGTGTGTGTGTGTGTGTGTGTGTGTGTGTTGATGTGTGTGTACACATGATACATGGGTGTCTATGTTTGAGTAATAAAGAGCAAGGGAGGGCATTCCATTTTAATTAAGTTTGTGTGTTTGTGCGTGTGTGTGCGTGTACAAACATACTGAATCTGGAATTATGTGCCTGTCATACTTTATGTGATTGTGTGGCTGTTGCATGCCTACATACATGTTTACAGGCATGTGAGCGCGTCATGAAATATATATATATTATATATGAAAAATATAGATATGTGTGTTTGTCTGTGCGTGTGTGTCTTTTGTGCCTGAGAGAAAGGGAGAACATGCATTTTTCATCACGTCTGCAACACTGTGTGTTGTGTTGTTTTGTGTTGTGTGTGTGCACGCATCCGTTTTTATGTCTGTGTATTTCAGTATTTACAGTTTCGTGTTCATCGCTCCCATTGTAGGTCTTGGCTTTTGTTTCGCTCTCCTGTTCATCAAGTGTATGAAGGTGGGGGTGTGTGTGGGTGTGTTTTGGTAGTGTCGAGGTGCAGAGTGCAGGGGCCCCATTGTCGACGGCTTGTATTCTCATTATTTCCTTGCATTAGAGGCGGGTTGCCCCAGTTACCCGAGAAAAGATACCGTATTGAAAACCTCCACAGTACTCAGGATTAGACACATCAACAACAGTGCTTAGTAATGCTCAGCTCTCTCAAGGGTCTACTTTGTGTTACATAAAGTGTGAATAATTGCCAAAAAGAGAATTAGGAGCGATTGGAGATCTGGGGCTTGTACCACATTAGCGAACAGATTTCACTCCCTGTCAGTCTACTCAGCTTTGGAACATGAAACTCATTCACTGCTACTGAACTCCTCCAACCAGCCAATGAGATGCCTTCGTGCACCACTACCCAACATGCAAAAAAATGGGAAAGCACATATCTCTCAGTGCACCGCACCTAATTGCTCTTGACAGATGATAATTATCATCAGGGATTTGTTCTGCCCACTCATCCAATGAAATTGCTTCAGTCGCCAGGAACGTTGTGTTGCCATTCCTGGGCTGCAATTAAGGAATTAGATCGGATATGTTCCTTACCTTATGTGTGGCAATTAGCTGTAACCTTTAAAATTCAAAGGTCATGCATTAAGATGTTATCAATTATGTGGATCAGGTTCGTAGATGTTGCTGTCACAGAGCTTCCATCCGTGGAAGCGGTGGTAATTAAAGGCACAACCGAGGGAAAAGGAGATAGCATTGAAATATATTAGATGTACAGGTTGCTGTGGAAATCTGCTGTAGCTTCACAACGCATGGATTCTAGTGTTTTAAAGAGTAAGCATAGCCTTGATTTTCCCTCCAGCTTATTTACAAAATGCAAAAGAGTGGGGGATAACTAGGGGGCCTGGTCACACCAGCATTTTTTTATGCTGAAATTTAAATTTTGAAAAAAAAAAGAAAATAAATTGCAGTTTGGCATTTTTTTTTAGAAACGGTGTCTGTACATAACATGACCACCATACTGTAATTACCACTTTTAAGGGATCCTTTAAATCCAAAATATGTACGTCTGTGAAAAAGACAACATCAGTAGAAGTGTCATCAGATTTCATGCCTTGATATTGATATCTGCCTGCAACATTCCAGTATCAGTTGGCCTATCAGAAGTCACTCTTTAAACAACGTGTTGTCTTTCTCTCTTTCCACCAGAACGGCACGGTGCAATGTGAGGCCATCTCCTGCCCTCCCTCTCAGTGCCCGGCGGGCACAGCGCCTGCCTACATAAAGGGTGCCTGCTGCAAGGAGTGCCAGCGTGAGTGGAGTACCCTTAACCTCATCACCCTCCTACACTCGTACAATCACGGACACAATTGCGCGCCAACACGCACACACAACGGCAAAACAACCACCACCAGATTTAGAGCACACATCACGCCTCCACAAGGGCTGCCTGACAATTGACCAGGGCTCTGCTGTGTTGCTAAGCTACCTCCTAACATGCCTCTTGAGATGAGTCCATCCTTTTGAATATACATGGACCAATCAATTATTCACTAGCTGGCTTCAAAACACAGATGGCCACCAGTCACACAGACACGAGCCAGTAAATGTGGGATCGCTGCATGTGATGTAAAGTAGTTCCTATTTATGGCCGACATGTTGAGGTTTTGAGAAAAGTGAAGATGACAGAGATGTTAAATGCCTGAAATGACGCACACTGTTACTGGCAATAGTGTCCTCTTAAATGTCCGCTTTCTAACTTTTGAGCTCTGATATGTTCTTGCTGGATAAATAATTCTGTTTCATCACAATATCTACATGGAGGGTCTGTTTTTCTCCCACAAGATTCAGCAATGAACTCTTATTAGCCTCCCCACCGCAGCACTCTGCATCTCATATTCTCTCAATAAGAAATGGATTTCAGAGGATATTAGCTTTTCTCACCCCATCTTTCTTGTGGTAATAACCCAAATGAAACTTAAGCAAATGTGACGTATTAGCTTTAAAAAGGTGGAAAGACCTGTCTGTCAATGTACAGAACAAAGGAATGAATTAGTGTAGTTCAATAGCAATACGATTGTTCTCCGCTGTGAATTATAGAAGGCTACAGACCATATGAATGATACTTTACGTTTGTATAATATTCCGTTGTAGATCTCACCCCACAGCTTGAGCAAGCTGACTTCACTTGAGAACTTTCTCACCACACACTCCCACACGCTGCTGCCGTCGCTCTCCTGCTTCTCTCGCGCAAAGCAAGTAACAGACAAGATTCAAGTCTTTATCAGCGAGAAACCGTTCGTCTTGGATTCTAATCGGCTCGCGTCAGCATCATTTCCACTGACCCCATGGGTCACGGCCGCAACACGGGGGTTTTAAAGTATGACTCCGAATCTGCTGCTGTGTTTCACAAATGTAAACACGTAGCTGGTAATCCCCTTAAAGTCAACACCCCTGTGCTCACTTATCTCAACGAGGTAGACAAACACTCAGCTAATTACGCATGCTCCGGCTTTGGAGAGAAGAGTGCCGCAAGTTTCCCAAACTACAAAGACATGATTCGCTCTCCAAATTAAAGCCTTATCTGGCAGCACAAGGTTTTACAGGGAGGAGTTCTGAGTCTGTTTTTTTTTTTTGATAGTCTGTCAAGTAGAACGTCAAATGGCTGTTTCAGAAGTCCTTCGCTTTCATGATACACTGCTTTGTGAAAGGTCCTGACCTGCGGTGTCAATCATTCCTCTTCCTCATATCAGTCTGAATCTGTCTGACCTCAGCTCCTCATCAAACACGGACTTTCTGCCGATGTGATTATTTTCGCACCCCTCCTGCCCTAGAATGATATGAAACGGATTCTCCTCAGCGCCGCTGAGTGAGGGGCGACTTCTCTCTCTTCATGTTAATTATTCCATCATGCTTAATTGGGTTTGATATGCTTGATTTGGTTTGACTCAATTTACCCAAGGAGTTAAACAAAGCTGTAAATAACAAGGACAGATTGTATCATACATGTAAAACAGCACTGTTAGATAAGATTGCTGGTGTTCCGCCAGTCTTCATGTCCACAACCAAGTGTAGGAGTGTAGATTTGTATAAATATGAATTTATTTGGGGGGATAGTGGGATGAAAAATTATGCAATGAGAATCTGTTATTAGATAGCTTGAGAACATTTTAAATGAGATTTGATTGTGAGTAGATTAACTAGGTAATAAATCAAAGTGATTTGCTTTTTATGTTTTTGATTGCTTTGTAAATTAATACATTTACAAAGACCTTGGAATCTGGAAATATGAGGTATCTATCATAATTTCTGTCATTTTATGAACAAAAAGAATTTTGTTTCAATTTACCTTCCCCAAATCTACTCTAATGAAAGTAATCACACAGTTTGTAATGTTTTGAAAGAAAACTAATTAATCATAGTTAATTAAAGCTGAGGTTGGTAATCGTCTTCAAAAACATCTTTGTTATATTTGTTGAAACTGTCATTACATCCCGTCAGTATTCAAGAAATCAAATGCCCTGAAAAAAATCGGGCATCTGTGGCTTTCATCTGCGCTCCTCACCGGAGTTTTCCACAAGCTGCTAGCTTAACAGCTGTGAGTATTAGAAATAGCCATGGCTGTTGTTTACCTTCATTCTGATCATTTTGGGGGAGTGGCTTTGGAGAGAGGCCTGAAGGGGCGGGCTGTCAGTGTTGCCTCTTGGTCGACTTTCTCGCCAGATTTAGTGACTTTTGGAGCGAGTTCTACTCGCTACTTTCATTGTAATAGATTTGACAACACTGCTCAGGGTTTTTAGTTGGACAGTTTTTAAAGCATTGCTTCTCAAGATAACCAAACCTAAACTCTAAACTAAGAGTTTCTTCAACAACAGATTGAGCTCACAAAATAAATACAAATCATAAACATCTTACAGCAAAAGCCCCTTTAGAGGGGCTATTGCATTCACATGTGTTAGTAGAAAAGACAAATATGGCTTTTATGTTGAATATGATATTAATAAAATGTGTTTTTAGGAGGAATGTGGTTTTATGTGTAAGTTTATTTTTGATATGTTTATTTATTTGATGATGTCTCTGTGTCTTCTACCAGCTGTCTGCTTGTATGGTGGAAGAGAGCTCGTGGAGGGGGATCAGAAGGCTGTGCGGGACTCCTCTGGCAGGTGCCTTCTGTTTGAATGCAGGGTAAGTCATGTCAACACACACACACACACACACACACACACACACACACACACACACACACACACACACTGACACTTAATAAAACACATACACACTTTCCCATATATTCAAAATTATTTTATCAATCCTCTGCAAGAAGAGACACCATAATAACTCATGTAACCAAGCACTTCAACTCTAATAATTTCCACGTAGCGCTGCATGACAGCTCACTAAATACTCATTCCACAGCTACTGGCGAAGACAACATAAATCAAACCTCGATGAGCCAGAATGCTAGATTGTCCACAAAATTGTATTGATCTGGCCTGTCAGCGTTTTCTTTGTAATGTAAAGAAATTGGTCAAATCCCTCTAATTAAGTTTACATTTATATAGGCCAGAGCAGGGCACATGTCAATCAGAGGATGCCACAGCCATTCTTCAGTACCAATCATCAGACACCACAGTGGTCCCAAACGATATTCATTTCCCAATTATTCCAAGTTATTTGCTTTTGTTTGCCTGACGCACCAGATGGGTGGGTCGCTCACATTAGGGAGTAATTCACTTGATGACATTATGCCTGGCAGATCCAATCAATCACAGAAAAGTGATTTGAAGTTTTTAATCACCCAACTCTATTGTATCAACCAGCCCCTCCATGAATTCTGCAAAGCCCCATCAGAATTTGCAGTTTCAGACATCTGTCTGGCTTGCTGGCCCACACCTGGCCCATCTGTAGTCCCAGTTAACTGACTGGCAGTCCCAGGCAGATCAAAGAAATGGGGACGGGGTGTGCTGTCAATCAGCCCACTGTTGCAGACTCCTGCAGGCTTCCCCTGACAGCTGCTTGTCACGCCTCTGATCTTCTGGCTGCCTGCTGGCTGCAGGGGGGGTGCAACTTTTGGGTAGTGGGTGGCAAGAAGTAGACAGTGCAGCTTGTTTGGAAAGTTGTTTGGGGACTTTTAGGGGAGGTTCTTTTCAGAATTTCAAGCAAGCACACTCTGTGTACGGTATGTACAAGTGGAGGTCATGACACTTGTACATACCTGTAGACAGATCCTCAAGTAAAATATTTGCCCTCTACAAATAGCTAGAAAAAGCATTTTTTGTCTAACTGTGTCTCGTGTTAATGACTCTAAATTAGCATCAGTCAGAGGGACACGGATGAGATCATTAGAGAGACCTGCCAATGGCATGCTGGGAAAAGGAACCCCCTAATCAGGTTTTACACTCTGAATAAACACACATGCAGAGATAATCCACAAGATTGATTCAATGTTTGTGTAATAAAGATGCATCCTGAATCCTGATGTAAAACATTGAGAATAACAGGAGAAGAGAAGAAGGCCGATTTTATTTCCCTTCAGAAGTAGTTTGGGAAAAAATTGCTATTGACCAACGAGTAATTGGTTTGTAATGAACACACAGGGGGGGGGGGGGGGGGGGCTGGGGGAGTGGGAGAGTGAAAGAGGAAACACAGAAGATGAACAATTACCTTCATAATTACATCCAGAGTGGACCTAAGAAGTAGCTCACGAGGATTGTTTTCTCTGCCTGTCACAGGACAGGAGCATGCGTCGCGTGGCCCCCAGTGAGCCGTGTCCCGAACTCAACTGTGCCGAGTCGGAGCAGATCACCTTGAACGACAGATGCTGCAAAGTCTGCAGAGGTATGGAGGAAACCTTCTCCTATTCCACATTGCTTCCATGCCGCACAACATTAATTTCATATGGTGGAGCATGAGTATTTCAAGTTGTTATTGTCCCATTTTTACAACAGCTTTGGAATTTACCAGCTTAAAAAAATGCAATAATACAAAGATTCTTAGGAAACAGACTAAAACGAGTTATTGTAGATTTATTTCCCTTAAGACCATGAAGTCAGACGTAACAGATGGGAATATAGCAAATTAGTGTAATTTTGCCCAAATATGCCATGGAAAGAAGCCACAGTATGGACTCTCAGAGAAAAGGTTGTGATACTTTGACATAACCTTTCCTCTGGCCCTGTATGCCTCCATCACTCCTCTCGCCTTCTATCCTCTGGGTCTCAACCTTTTCCTCTGCGGGTCTCCCTGCAGGTCATGACTTCTGCTCAGAGGGCCACGGCTGCGTGGAGCACTCCGACTGTGTGAACCTGGAGGCGGGAGACTGCTGTGTTTGTAAGGATGGCTTCCGCCCGCTGCGAGACGATAATGCCTACTGTGAAGGTATGACACAGCTTTGAATAACAACCTCTGACTTTTAGCAGAAGTTTATATGCCTTCCGGGAGTTAGGTGGTTGTTTTTTTGTGATTGTGCCTGGGCTGCATCAAAGGGGTCATGAGAGGAATCTGCTCTTTGCTTTTTGAGAGGACATTGATTTTTTTTTTTATTTCAGTTTTTTATTTTCTACACAGAAGAATTTACAGTTGTAGACCATACTCTTTTTACAGGAAACCAACGTTCCCTCACGAGCAAGGACAGGGCAAGAAAAACACTCTCCTTTAACAGAGAGAACATGGACACAACCCGGCTCTGGGTGGGCGGCCATCTGCCTCAACCGGTTGGGTTGAGAGAGAGAGAGAGAGAGAGAGAGAGAGAGAGAGAGAGAGAGAGAGAGAGAGAGAGAGAGAGAGAGAGAGAAAGAGAAAAACAAATCAGAGGGCACACATTTCTCCATCACAAAATCATTACGGACAAATAAAAAGACATGTTTTTCATTGAAATAACATGGTGGATAGTCAGAGTGTCGGGGTCAGAAAAGTGAATATACGTTGACCTTTAACTCTTTATATGTATGCGTACTTACACTGACTTTCTTTCCTTTAGATGTGCCCGTATAATATATACCATATATAACCACCGACAACACCTTGCCCTAACCTTACAATGTAGTACAACTGTTATGTTTCTTTTATTCCTGCCAGGGTTATCTCAAAGTAAGCATAGTACGAGATGTGACGGCTTATTTTACACCTTTCAGAAGTGTTTTCTGCTATTCATTTTGGAACATTATAAAAGCTGCTTCCACAGACTTGTTCCAGGCCCAAGGTGGATAATCCAGCACAGTAAATACAATTTTAGTTATATGTATTTGTTCTGGCTGACCTGACACCAGAAAGAATTCCCTTAAAAAAAAAAAAGCGTTGTCACTTTAGCACCATGTTTTTATATTTCAGTTGCTTTTGTTAGTTTGATTGAATTTTAACTGAAAAAATAAAACAAATAATATAAATATAAAAAAAATATTTTTTTTATATATATATATATATATATATATATATATATATATATATATACATTGAATTGCAAAATAATGTAGCCATTTGCTAAACACTTTGTTGAATTCATGCTTTTATCACATAATCCTTTTGTGATGGGAGACTGTAATCCCCTCATTATTTGCATCCACAACACGCAATAACTGTTTTTCGTAATGCTTTTTGAGAGACTAATGTTTGTCTTCTCAGTCAGTTGATCAATCTGTGATATAAAAACATGCTCAAGGGCTTTCTGGATGCGTGCATAGTGTCACTCTGCTGGGGGAGTGATTATAGTCATGCCATCGACCATCAGTGAGGTCATTCATTACTGACGGCACACTAAGGCTCAGATGTCACCACGTTGCACTTTTCTACGTAAAACGCAGAGCGATTGATTATGTCAGCACTGCTCTCTTTTAAAAACAGACAATGTTCTACTTGATTGCCTGCTGAATGTTCCACATTAAAAGCATGCGCTATACCTCGTTGAACAGGCCATTTCATGTTGATGGTGAAGCTATAAAAACCCTGCACAAGAGTTCAAACATTTACTCACTAAATTGACGGTGCTTCGGCTGAGTTCCTCTCCTCACGTCTTGACTGAATTCTACCAGATGCATCGTTAAAAAGTGATGACTTTATCATCTCCAATGCTGTCCTGCAGTAAAATGTGAAGTAAACATCATGTCATAACTGCACCTCAGGTATTAATGAGCAGACATGGCATCAAAGTTGTTTAGAATCTTCTGCGTATGACCATGACAGCTGCCATGTCAATATACAGTCTTTCTTGATCTTCCCTCTGCATTGTGTGTGCGCAGTTTCAGAGGATCTGTTTGTGAGTACACTGCCTTTTTTTTATCTACAGTCCACACACACACACACACACCCTGTAATATATGTTCTGTCACCTTCATCAAGATGAGGCTTAAGTGTCAATCGAGCCACAGAGCTTTTTGTTACTGTATCCAGGGTGCTAAATGAAAGAGTAGTAGTTCACAGCTTCTGCAGATCTCACATTCATTTACAGATGTGAGCAGTTGTCCAGGTAATTAGTCTCAGGGAGTCTGCATACTTGAAGATATCTGTTTTGAATTAATGGGAAATTGTGCTGTTGGTTGTAGACTTTGTTCAAATAGCAAATACTGGCCCCATCCACCATCCACCATCCACGTGTTAAACCATGATCTCTTTGGAAAGAGTCAGACAGTGCTGGAAAGTAATTAACATTTACTCAAGGTTGGTGCTTCAGTACAACTGAGGCACTTGTAGGTTTTATTTCTATTTCACGTTAATTAAATGTATCTTACTATGTATAGTATACAGTACACCACTGCATTCCAGATAGTCCTTTTTTTCTACTAATTACTTTGCAGATTAAGATTTTACATACAAAACATCTGTTACTAAATATGATGCGTTTGCCAAAATATGTAGTTAAAATTAGTTCCACTTGCTTGCAAATGCTGCTTATATGTTAATACATCGGTCACAATAATACCAGCTATCCGTTCCATCTGAGTGAGCAAAACCGTACCTATATTAAATTGTTTATTGGGTTGTTTATTTTAGTACATTTATTTATGATAGCTTTTTTCACAAGAGCAGCTTTTCATATGTATTCGACATTTTGTTTTTTTCCCTCTATTAGGGCCTTTGCATATTATGCAATATTATAGTAACAATGATGTAAGTTTGAACCTATAAGGCAACTAAAATATTTATAAATGTTGTTCATTCTAATAAAATCAAAGTGTTAAACTCTGCATAAAAACGTTGTGGTTTTGAAAAAAAAAAAATGCTGTTAAAGTATGTACATATTGGCAAGTGAAAAATTTTAGCAAACTCAAATTATAAGCACATAAGCACATTTATAAGAGCTAATGTATTTTTAAGGCTTTATAAAACTCTTTATAAATGTTTATAATCATGCACGTTGACTGATACCTGTTTATAATTCAAGTAAATTATGCAGTGTTATATGAAACATGCAAAAGACTGAAGTAGACACATTGCACTAAAGTACATATCTCAACCACACAAAAAATTGGTTGTTCAGTATTAATCTAATTATATAAGCAATGTAATAGTCTTACTCCAAACACAGTTTCCTGTCTCCTTCACAATATAGTTGGGCTTCAGAAAATACATTGCAATATATAGACCTGAACATCTGCCAAATGTCTCTTAAATATCCCCTCGTTATTAAAACTTACTTCAACACTACATGGGAGCTAATAACAAGTGTCTTTGGGTGGCTGGTAGTCCTGACACATCTCCAGGGAGAGGATATAATGAAAGAGAGACGGTTTCCAGGGAAGGCACTGTCCCCGTTTTGAACGACAGCAGTCTATTATTGTAAGATAACCGCTAATAAGCTGCCAGTCAGCAAGGTCTATCATATAAATTCATAATCTAGGGACGTATAGGAATTTAAAAATCCAGATGGTACCATTTCTGAGACCATGCGCTATAATGACAATCGATCTGGGGCCACCCTGCATGAATACTAGCTTTTGATACTCAAGAACATTTTGCTGATTAATACTTCTACAATTTTTAATGCAGATATCTTTTTTTGTAATGTAGTTTAGTTGTTTTCCTTGCAGTGTTACTTTAAAGCTGCACTAATCAATATTTTTAATTAACAATGGATCAAATGTGTAATGTGAAAGGTGCCGAATCATCCATTTAATTTAATTAAGTGAGAGAAAGATGAAACATGACGATAAATATCGGACTCCTAATTGGTCTTAAATCATTGCTACACTTTTCTTCCACTCACACAGTGACGTTGTTTTGCCCTGAAATGATCCTGGAAACAATGAGAAAATATTCTATTAGTATTTTTTGCAGCTCGGTTGCTTTTTTTTTTTATATCAATGTTATCACATGTGCAATATCCAAGGATATCTAAGTGTTTCATTGTGGTGGAAATAAGCAACCCATCCCATAACCTGTGTGAAACTATAAGTACAAGCAGACAGACTTGTGCCTCCAACATCAACAAAATTGAAAA
>NW_027176483.1:5651149-5668649 GCF_023349555.1 Cebidichthys violaceus
TTAACTCAATGAATAATCTACAAATTTAAAAACTAAACAGTGGAGTCATTGATTTGTTGCAACCCTAATTACATCCTTTCATTTATTTTTTTTTAATAATTTGACAAATGAATTGAAACAAATGCAGTATCACTGTTTCAAATGATTACAGTTGAATATTGAAGAACCAGTTCAACATTTTGGGAAAGAAAATTCATCGCTTTCTTGCCGAGAGTTCGACACCACACTTTTATCTGTCCGTTAATATGAAGCTAGCGCCAGCAGCAGTTATCTTAGCTGGATAATGACAGGCTCTGGCTCTACCAGCACCTCTAAATCTCAATAATGTGGCCTCAATGTGACACATCCAGGAAGTCACTATGCCTGGCCAAGAAATACGTTTTACCTGTAGACAGAGCCAGGCTTTCAGCCTTCATGCTGAACTAAACTAACCACCTCCTGGTTCTATAGCTTCATATTTACTTTACCGACATGAGAATGTCATCGATCTTCTCATCTTACTCCTTGATTATTCCTTTGAAGTGCTATTAAAGCCACTACATGTGTAGTATGTATAGATTTGTATAAATGTCCACCTTTGGCTACCTGCAGTCATATTATCAAGATACAATTCTTGGGACACTAAAAACAAGGGCTTAAAGCAACACAGGTATCAATTTTCACTAATATTGTTTCATTTTTCTAAAAAAATATTTCAAAGATTGGAAAATCACTTAAAAATTCAACACGTAAAAATCCACCCGACCACCAACTGTTACTGAATATTTGATCCAATGACACTCCCTTAAAATCAAAAGAGGCATCCTGTAGCGTTCTCTGTCACCTTTCCCCACCCATGAGAAGCCAAGGCCAACAGTGGAGATTATTTGCTGAGTGGGACATTGTTTGGCCAGCAGGGACAACTCTTTGTCTCTTTGCTCTTTACTCTGACTGCTATAAATCTGGCCATGAGGGAACCGGCTGCTGAAGAATATCAGACAATGTTTTGGCAACCCTTGCCCCTCTCCCGTTTACTGAAAACCATCTGCTCGAGTAAGGGGAGGGATGGATAGATGAGGAAAAAGACAGAATGAAAGAGAGATAAAGAGAACGAGAGAGACCACTGGTGGAACGGCACAGATTTGGGTGTCTTTGTGGGACGTCCAGAGGCAATGCCAGTGTTATCTCCCTACTCCCAGACCTTGGTGTACTGCAGTATGAAACACAGATAGTGAGGACGCTCCCTTTTAGGAACTATATGTTGTGCAAGCGGAGAGCAATAAGCTGATATTCCCTTTTCCATAGTTGCGGGATGACTTGATTGAGCAACAGTGGGAATATTAAAAATGTAAATGAAACGTTATGACCTCCAACGATAGAACAACACTTGGCATCTATTCATTGTAATATAAAATGATGGATGAATACATTTATTTGCTAGTTTTTCATAAACAGGCAGTTTTGTTCCACATTAAGTCCAACAGCACTAGAGGGCGTCATGACCAGGCTAGCGTTTGTCCCACTAGCTTCTGTGACTCAATGCAATCTCTAATTGAGGATTTGTTTTAACGGTCTTCTGAAATAGTTAAACGTGTTTATGAAGTTTACTATTCATATTCTAACATAACGGAGTGCAGATCACTTGCTATTAGAATTGTGCCCCCTTTGGGATTTGAGCATAGTTAAACAATGATTCATTTGTTGGTAATTAAAAAGCTACAGGTCCCATAATGGTCTTTTTTTTCTCAGTGCAGCAGTATATTATATGTTTCCTTGTCATTATTATCATTATGTTCGCCCGTTTGGTTTGCATTTAAGGACTACTTTACAGCAGCAGAACGTCTTTTCTTTTATGCTGACCTCCAGTGCTTTGCTACAGTGATGCAGTGACATCACTGTTTGATGTGGTTACAGGGATAACAGTACACACTTTTGACCACGCCAGACCAAACCCATCAGTTTCATCAGTGATACGCAGCGTGGGGTCAGATACAAGACATTTAACATTTTCATCCAATCTTTCAGCCTTAGAATGAGGTAACTCTTAAATAAAGCAGGATATGCTGGAACCTGTGTAGACTAAAGAGATTGAAAATGTAATTATCATAGCCCATAAACAACAATATTACTTTTTGAAAATGTATGATCCCTTTCTTGATAAATGGAGTGAACTGCACCGGAGTCCTACTATCTACCTATTGAGTAAGGTATTGTTCTAGTGCTGACTTTTTTTGTGATGTGGGTTATTAAAAACGCTGGTGTGATTAAGTATGAGGTTCTTTATTACTTCTGGATCTAAACTGGTGAGTTAAATACTAAAGTAGCTGTAGCTTGCTGTGGTTTTTGTCTGACAGCACAAACTAAAAGATCTCCCTCTTTATGCATGACAAGGACGTATTTTTGTCCTAGTAATACAAAGTTACCAACCTCCTCAGGTATGACTGTGATTGATTAAGTCGTTGAGACAGCCGTTTTCCATCCATCTATCGTGGCGTGGCAAAAGATTGACCCCAAGCACTCCATTCAGTGATAAAAGCCGCTGCTGACTCTTGGCCCGCCTTCTTTGCTTGGCGCATCACGTGTGTCCATGTGACAGCCCAATCAAGAAAATGGAGTGCGTTAATGGAGACGGAGATGGCCGCTCTCCCCCATGCGCTAGCCCCTCATCATCTCACCTCCTAACATATTGTTTTAGCAAATGTAACTGCTGTCACTGGAGGCGGGATGGATGGTGTCTTACAGTTAATAGGCTCTAAATCAAAGCCGCAGCATGGACGGCCAATCACAAAGCGGGAGAGCTGTCAACTTAGACCTCCGCTCAAGGTTACCATTACGATTGCGGACGGACTGAATTGTTCTCTTGCTGTCTGTCTCTTCAGCCACGGTTAATACCTTTCACAGCTTTCTCTCTTCTGTTCCTCTGCCATCTAAATCTCAATGGTTCACTATCTTCCACTTTTACTTCACACTGGCTCTTTCTCATTCCACATCTTTTTTTCTGTTTAATCCACTACTTTGGCTGCCCTTTTCTCTCCACCTCCTTCTGTCCTCCCTCTGTATCTCTCTCTACTTCACTATCTCAGTCATTCGACCTCTCCCCGGCTGTCTCAGCTCCCAGTCTAGCTCTACAGTGAGGCTTGTCATGACTCTGTCTTTGTCTCTTATTCAGTTTTTCTCCTCACCTGCCCTGCTGTCTGCCCTTTCCCTCTACTTCCCATTTTCTCCCAACCTTCTCTACATTCCTTTTTAGCCTCCATTCATTTAGTGAAGGACACGTGTATTTTCATGGTGATTGTCTGTCCGCTTCATTTATCCGTGAAGCTGTTGAATAGCAGGAGGCAGCAAGTATTGATGAAACTGTGAAAGGAAGAAGACCAAGGGAATGTGAATGCAGTTGTAGGTAGGTGCAGCGCTCTTAGCTTGTGTGTTGTTGGGCGGTTCTCTATCCAAGGACATGCAAGCCGAGTGAATGCCAATGCAAATCTATTGAAATTCAATTTCAAGTGCTCTTCGCAAAAGCACCTGGCACAGAACATATTCAGGGGTGAATGTCCTCTTGCGCGCTACAGACACTGAATACAGTGAATGAATAATAAATTGGTCAATTGTCAAGGACTATGGACCTCGTCTTTCAAAAAGTGCCCACGTCTGACCTGTGCTATCAACAGGAACAAGGCCTTGGAGCACATTACACAGCCGGGTTTGTTCAGATCAACTTGGATTTACATCGACTTGCATTTGGTTGCATCACATTATCAAGATTATTCTGTTTACCCTGGCAGTGCATCTTCTGTCTAATGGTTTGGCATGCAGTTTAGAACCCAGGAATAGCTGTTGCTAAGGCAACAGCTAATATGGATCCAAATATGGAATCATGAGAGTGAGAAGGAAATACAATCTAATAAATTATATTCTTAAAGCTACACTAACTGATTTTTAATTACTAGGATGCCGAAAGCCTTCAAAAACAATCTCACAGAAGCACAGCCCTGATCGTGCATTGGCTTGGCAAGTTGTTAAGCTAACACGTTAGCAAACAATTGCCCAATATAGCAGAGACAGAGCAACATTAGCATTAGCCTGTTCCAGACCTCTGAATTGCCACCCACAGATTTGTTCAGCGATTCAGATCGTTCTGGTGGTGTTTCCCATATTTAGAAAAATGACTGACTAATCAAAGCTTAAGGATAAAGAATGGGGACGTTATTTTCTTACATAGCTAAGTAGCTATCCATCTACATTCATGAAAAACAGCAACAGAGAAGCAGCTGAAGTCATCTTACAGAAATGACTCTTGACTTTCTGGCCACTTGATGCATATTTGTTTGCGTTTTAGGTCTTGTTTGGTTCACCAATTCCAGAAGGCTGCAGTGTTTCCCTTACTCTACTCAACTTTCTTCATTAGTCACTTATTTCCTTCCTCTTTCCTTTGTTTGATGTTAGGCAGATAAGGTACACACTGTTTTATCTGGAAACAGCCACATAATATTTTATAAACGGGGAGTGGTGAGACCCAACCTTACAGTCTACCACAGAATGCACTGGCAAAATAACCACAGCAGTAAGCTTAAAGTGGCTGAAAGCTGAATAGAGCTGCAGGGTTGGGTGAGCGCTGCGGTAACTATTTTTTCACATGAATCAGTCATTGTCCATTGGGACTCTATTCAGATATTCTAGCTGATTAGACCTGTGGTCAGGTTGAAATTGGACGGAGCTATGCTGTGATTTATTGGATGGCACCAAACTCAGTGTAGCCTACTAATTATCTGGGAAATCGAGGGGAAAAAAAATGCCCATTCCAAGCTGGAACGGCACCAATAATCTAATGAATGCAGAGCGGGTCCTCTAACCACTTGACCACAAAGGTCATAACGATGCAGATTGTCTGACTTTACCACGTGCACCACGAGAGTGAGGGAGTCCTGAGAAGATGTCCAATCAGGCAAGATAAATGAAAAACTGTAGGTGGTTTAATGTAACAAATATACTGTATATAGGCACATCAGAAACACATTACACACACTGCATAGTTAAGAGCACAAGGGCTTGGACACCCATGGTGTACTTGCACGGGTGTTTTCACGTATTTTGTCTGATTGGACCTCTTTGTCAGAACCGTGTGGTAATGTATTGACTGTGCTTTGATTGTTTGGTGACCCCATGTAAGTCCCAGCAAACCGTTGCCCAACTGAGCAGAGGTTTAATCAGCCAAACTAAATGAAAACACCTGTGCGCAGTGTGCAGCGTGTCTTTTAGATGAACTGCTTTAGTGGCATGATTCTTACTCTACAGTCTCTATTTACAGCGTATACAACTCCTAGTATGCTCAAGCACATTGATGAACTGAATGACCAGAAGAAGTCTGGAGTAAGGCAGTCAAGCCGCTGTGTGGAGTGCTTTACTTCGAATAGATTGAAAATCGAGTGGTGCAACCTTTAGTGCTTCAGCGCCCGCCTCTCATGGACCCTCTGCTTTTCGACCTCTGTCTCCCTCTGATGAAGACAAATAGCCCTTTCCCACTGGCTGCATAGAAGCTTTAAGGAACCTTCTTTCGCGAGAACCAACTAGGACACGCTGCACAAGGTGGTTCCCATGCAAGCTGTGAGAGACACCCGAACCAGGCCACAGTATAATGCGGGGGATGTCACTATAACGGTGCTGTAAAGATAGTCTGCGTATTGAAAATCAATGAAAAATGTCCACCCAAGATAGCGTTGTTTTAGCAAGTGCCCTCCAAAGAAATATGTTTGTGGTGACAAAGCCGTCTATTGGCCGTAGTAATTATTAAGGTAAGGAGGAAGTCAGTTGATGATGTAAAACATCAGACTTTAACACAGGAAACCAACAGTCAACAAACCCTTTTCTTTTTTTTAAAAGCATGAACCCAATCATGCCCTAACCTAAACCACGTCTTTATTATTGTAACCATGGCGTAAAGCTCCCTAACCTTGACTAAGTAGTTATATTAACTCAAACCATGAGCTTTCCCTGAACTAACCAAACTTTAACCATAGCATTGTTATCATGTCATCATATCACACAATCGTAAAACAGATTTATTCATCAACAGTGGTTTGGAAGGATTTTGGAAGGCACAGACAATTGATGTTGCTGATAGAGGGCTTGTTGCGAAAATCAGTCTGACAAAGTCGGATCATTTTTTTAACCAAGAAATCTGCAGTAACTACATGTTAATGTCGTCTTATCTCTAATTATAAATTAATGAATGCCAAAGTCAATTATGGTTCGCTCCCTCGTCTTTGATGAATTCAGGAAGCTCCCAAACATCAACACCAACTTTGTAGAACCCGGCAAGACAATAAGCTCGGCCAGCTAATTTATTTCTGTAATCAGAAGGCGAGCTGGTGCAACAACAACAAACATGAGCATCGACAAATATGATAAATAAGCTTAATGTTCGTCACATCAGAATATCCTAAACAAATTACAACTCTTTACTGTACATACAATTAACTTCAGCTTCTCCTTTTCCTCGTCTTTGTCTGTCCCTTTCAAACATTTCAATACTGTCAGATAAAGTGAAAACTATTATTTAACAATGTGTGTCTTCCACATGTATTCAGGTCTTCACCTTAAATGAGTCCTAACTTTTATTCCACACCAATTCTGGACTCCCACTCCTCTCTCCAAGTTACCAGGAAGCATTATACTGTATATCATGGGATGTACATGGGATGTATGTAAGATTTTGCGCCATAGTTTAGAAAACATTCCTTCCACCATGGATAAAAATGTTTCGGACAACGTCACTAATACAACATAAAACTATTACCTTTATAATGAGGCCTTTAACAGCTCGTTTCCAGAGGGAAAGCTGATGAAGCTGTTGAACGTCACTCAGCTAAAGAGGTTTGAAAAACAAAATCGATCATTAGGCTCTGAAGTTGGGGTTTGAGGCTTGAGGTATCAATGCAGAATACTGATTAATAGTACGGTTTTATCTGCACCACAAGTAAGTTGCACTGTTGTAAAAGCAAACCACATCTAAACCAGCTTTGTTCTCCCCTTCCTCTCCTCTCTTTTTTCTCTTCAGATATTGACGAGTGCGCTGAGGGGAAGCACTACTGCAGGGAGAACACCATGTGCGTTAACACCCCTGGCTCCTTCATGTGCATCTGCCATACGGGCTACATCAGGATCGATGACTATTCCTGCACAGGTGAGTTCCTCTGCTGACCTTTTGACAGGCTGGAATCAAGTGGAGAAGGAGAAGGTTTTCTCTTCCGGCTTTGTGAGCTTCAGCTTCCACAGCAACCATTTTGTGCAGAGAGTTGCTGGCGGACTCAAAGTATGTACAAATAAGGACGATATCGTGTTGTTGTATGGGTGTGGAGACGAGGAGAGACACGCAAGTATAAAGAGATTCAATAGGAAGATATGTCTTCACTGCAGGTTTCTACTGCATTGGCTTTTAAAGCATTTATAGACCTACGGAAGGTTACTGCCAGATAGAAATGATTTAATTAGCACCTTTAGTTATACACTAGAGGATGATATTTGATTTCATTATGATAAATTCTGCAGCAAAGAGACGCACAGACTTCTAGAGACAGAGAGCGGAAGAGGCAGCCAGACATCCAGATATAAACATAGGGAGCTATCAGTGTCAGAGTGCAGTGTGAGACAGAATAAGGAAGCCGTGTAATAGAAAATCATGCAACGGCAGAGAGACATAGTTGTCATACAACACCTGTAGAACACACTGTAAACCCTAGCCATGTGTTACACCGCCTCTCCCTTTTTCTGTTCGTCATATCCCAGACGGCGCCTTCTTAGACACACTTGTGAATCTGCCACCCTGTAATTATGCACGGTCTGTTCATTAGATATGCGTAGGGATGAATGTCTCAGTTTGATTTGCTCCTATTGGATTTGCTCTGATTACCAGCACCACATTAAAATACAACACACACACGCAAATCAATAACAGCCACTACTTTATGATTCAGCATAAGCTAGCAATAGAGAAAAGATTGAGCAGTGAGAGAAAGTGTCGAAGCAATTTTGGGTTACTTTGTGTAGATTACGAAGCGCATCTATCTCCCTAAATTTGTCAAAAATGTTGATTTGTCAAACTCTGCAATTTTGCATATTTATTTTCTAAAAAAGTATTAATATGAATCTCCAAACTCTACTATATTGTGACATAAGCTAGTTGTATGTCATATGCTATATTTGCATCTCTGAGCTTTTCAAAAGCTTTATGCTTTGAAAACTTGAAGATAATAAAAAATAGATTAACTTCAGGCCTCTTTGGAAATGTAAAAATGTGTGTGGACTTGCTGCCGTGATTGTGTGTGTGCGTGTGTGAGTGCACAGCCTTCGTCTGGTGTGTGAATGCACTGTGTGCGTATGATAAGCAGAGAGAAAGCCACTGAGAACCTGAGAAACAGAGAGGCTGAGTGGAGGCGGCAGACCCATTTGTTCCTGATCAAAGTTGAAACCAAAGTCTTTTTCAAAAGCAAACCAAATCAATCTAAAATGATTGCTTGGATGATTCGCGGCCTTTGTTCTCTGTCTGTGTTGTGGGTGGTTGTGGAAGTAGCCCTGCTTGTTCATAATAGCTTCTTCCAGTTTGTCATCAGGTTAAGGTAGAAAGACAAATGCATATATGTATTAGAGAAAATACCCATGTACATATTCCTGACTGATCAGGCCAATTAGCTAAACAAACCACATGCTTATTGTTTTGATATAAAAAATCAGTCTACATCCGTCACCCAAATGGAGCTAGGCTACTTCACAAAACAAATGACAGCATATTGTTTCGTAACCGATTGTTATTTGGGATATGTTATGCTTTTAATAAACAGCAATAGGGGAAAGATGCCAGAAAACAAAAGCAACAGAGTTGCAACAAAGTTCACTCAGGTTGGAACCTTGAATATTATATTTATTAATTGTATTCAACTTTAATTTATCCAGGATAGTCCCATTGAGATTTTGAATCTCTTTTACAAGGGTGTCCTGGTCAAGGCAGCATCGTAAATAAAAAACACACAAAAACAGACAAAACAGCAAACAGTTAAAAACAACGTAAAAACAAAAGAGTCTTAAAACAAACCAGAAAATTCCATTTCAGGTTCTGAATCTAGCACAAGGGAATTTTAAGCTTCAGGGAATAAAACTCTACAAAGTTTATGCATACCAGAAAGTCCTCGACAGGTGCTTTAAATCAAAAACTTACTGTGAAAGAACTTAGAAAACCCACTTCTCTCTTCATCAGATAAATATTATATAGAAAGTCTTAGAGTTTTTGGAATTTTCAGCGTATGAAATAGGAAGTATAGAGTCAGACAGGAAACACAGAATGACTTTGTAAGGACTATTGTAAAGTCACCTGTAGTACAGCGTCTATTTAAAGTTATGGCTTTGTGATAATGCCAACTGCAGGGCCACACGTAGAGTAAGTTACATAAAGAATCGGAGTCAGTAATCCTTCCATAATGTAATGTCTCTGTCCTTCATCTCGAATAACCCAATATCCTTCCATGCATTCGCCTCGTTCCTTACCAATTGTTTGCTTGTGGAACACGTTGCTAAGTAGCTCCCTGTGTGCATCATCTCCGAAGAGGAGGGACCGTGCGAGACATTTCCTCAGTGTCAGTAATTAAAAAAGCAATTTGCACCAATGCAAACTAATTCAGAGGCAGCAGAGTGAAGGGGCTGGCCGCCGCCTGCGCTGTGCGCCGGAGGATTCAGGCCCGCAGCCTTCCTGCCGTGCCATTGGAGTTTGAATTAAAGCCTCAAGACTCAGTGACACAACGAACAGCCGGTGAAAACTCCCATTTCCTGCTACATCTGGGACCCCTGTAGAGCTTCTCTCTTCCCCTGTCAATAGAAATCAGGAAATAATACAGCATAGTTAAGGATTTGAGACTTTGTCTCTTTTTGTGAGCAGGCTTTTGAAATGCATAAACAAGTGAGCAGTGAGCTCGAGGAATAGCTATTCCATCTCCTTTCATGTGCTCTTGTGATTTATTTAGAGAAAGAGACCTCCTTGCTGAGTCAGTCTTTTCCATATTGTCTTTAGCAGCCACTGTACCTTATGTGATTTCACTCACCGTGTTTTCTCTAATCTTCTGAGCTCCGGGCGAGTTTTATTGTTTTACTCATTTGTCTTTCTTCCACTGTGTGCTCATTCCTGCGATTCACAATGAAGATTAATACCCTCAAACCGAATGGATTAAACTGTGTCACTAGATTTTATGTAGTTTCCTATTAAAATGCCTTCAAGTCGCTGTAGTGGAATACACAGCTATGCGTCTCCTTATAAAAGTCAATTTGTGTGATTAAACCAAAGCTTATTCAGGGGCTTGATGTAATGACTTTTTCCCCGCTTCAGTCAAATTGCCATCGCATTCTCCCGACAGAGATGTTCTCCTATCAGCTCCCACACGTCCACCATCACACAGAGCTTGATACTACAGGCACATCTCACCTCTTAGCCTTGAAGAAATTATGGAAAAATGAATAAAGCTGGAACACACACCAGGGTGCTTGTTCTTATACGTGTTGATATGCCAGTTTAGTGTCACCTCTCTTGCCCTAGTGGCAGTAATTGACAATAATAAAAGGGTAGGTGCTAAGCTAGTAGCTGCAGGAATCTACTGTTTATTAATAGCAATTGAACATCTGCCTCTGTTTGAAAAGGTACCAAAGGGAGTGCTGATTCCTCCAAGTTGCCCAGAAGAAATATTACAGCCGTGGAAGGAAACATTAAACCGCCCCCTTCAGTACCTATTGACATTGTACATTCGCATGATGTACGAGCATCTTTATCATCCTCAATGGCTTTCACCAATTAACGAGTCGCAAATTCAGCAGAAACAATGTCCCAGTATTGATATCCATATTTCCGCGTGCAGTACAGTGTCATATGAGAACCAGCCTGCCTTGTAAAGAGGATTAAGTTGACTGTAGTTCATTTCATGGCTCAGTGTTTATGTGCAGAATGGTGGATTAAAGGACTGATCCGCAGATTTAAGGCCGGACAAAACTGCATGGAGCCCTATATTCCTCCTCAGCTTGTCAGGGGGTCAGCGAGCTCAGACAGAAGTCTGTATGTTACATCAAGACCACCTGCAGCGAGAGGGGGGGGGGGGGGCAGGTTCAGATCCCAGCTGGTGGTCTGACTGGAACACGTGGACGTCATGTACTCGTCTAAATGAAATATATGTCCGGACGCGGGGCAGGCTATAGCGGAGCCGTTAGCAAAAGAAACATCCCCAACTTTCTTTTGCCCCCTTCTTTGACTAGCACTTTATCCTTGATCTTGAAGGTCAAGATTCCTCCTCTTTTCTTCCCCTCTTCCTACTCTTCGTCTTTTCCCCAAAGTGCCTGAGGTGCTCCTCGCTCTGTGAGATTAGCAGCTAATCCATGAAAGGTAGCGGATTGGTTGTGCTCACCCTTTGAATGTTATTAAAGAAGGCTGTCCTGAGGTGTGCGTATATGCTAGGTGTACATGTGCATGCGTGCGCTTGTGTGCATGCAGGGTGTGTGTCCTTGCTCTAATCCTGTGATAACCAGACCTGGGCCCCTGAGGCAGAGGAATGGAATGGATGAAAGGATGGACAGGGGCCAAAGGTGGAGCAGGGGGGTTTGACAACAAGAGAGATCAGAAAAGAAGACTTTCAGCCTGACTACTCAAAGGATATGGCATGGGGGAGGGGGAGGGGGGGTTGGAAAAACAGAGTTTTTGCTCTATTTTCCGTCACATCCAAATATTCGGCTTTGATTTAAGCATGGGCAGTTGGACTCCAGGAAGATTAGCGGCAGCCAAGGCCTCAGCTAATGGGGGTTTGGTTAATAAACAATAAACAATCGCAGCTTGTTTCGTGCTTTTGTATTTTGTTCCCATCCTCTTTGTCACCCTTGCAGACAAGTTTTCCCTGACAAACGTATCATACGATCCTCGTCCTTACTGGCTCGTAATTGAGAAGTTGAAGTCGAGGCCACAATGTTTTCGGGAAAGCAGCCTGAGGTCAGACCTCGCTGAGGCTGCTGTTGTTTTGGCAGAAGGTGGAGGGAGTCAAGCAGGGGGGGAAACGGCCAGCTCCAGAGAGACATCCCTGGTGACAGGTTGTTCATAATTGATTGTTTGTCTGTCAGCAGCCCGAGCAGCAGCAGTCAGCAAGGAAATACCTGCCTCACACTAACACACACACACACACACACACACACACACATGCACAAAAAACACCTGGCGGCTCTGCTGCCCTGTCTGTTCAGACTGACGGCTGGCTGTTCCCTGCTCTGGCAGATGTGACCTTGTGAAAAGAAGCCACCATATTCTCTTTCCTGTCCCCTGTGCCCCTATTACTGTTTTGATATGCCCATGAGCAGATTTTAATTCTGCCCAACAGCAGGTGAGTGTGTGTGCGTGTGTGAGATGCAGCAACAAGAGCAGAGCAGCGGGCCCTCCTAAGTGCCCTTCAATCCATCTCACACACATACATCACACCCTCGATGGAGGAGCTCATCACAATGTCACTTTCAATTTGGATGAGCCCACGGTCTGTTCAGGAGATATAATGGATTGGATGACGGCAGGGAAATAGATGATGCGGCTCAGGTCTCCTGCAACAAGCATTCACTTTTCTGATCCTCTCACCCTTCAGGTGCCATCTCTCAGTCCTCGAACCCTCACTGTCTTTCACAATGGCATGCATTTAAAAAGCCCCGAGTTGTGGGGAATTAACAATATGTAGGTACTGCATACACAAAGTATTGTATCTCTGTGGTTGAGGAAGGCTCCTGAGATCTGCTTCATGCCTGAACAAAATGTGCAAGAGGAAACGGCTGAGAGAATAGAAGGCATTTCTATTCCCTGTCAGGCGCAGTGTGGCCCAGAAATTCCCTAAAATAACGAGAAAGAGGGCAAACTGTTGCCCCCGGATTAGCAGTGAAGTCTTTCTGTATGTGTTTTTTTTCCATGAGTGTTAACCTTTTGTAAGAGATTCACTTGACTGCGTGTCCTTTCGGCAGCCTTTGAAAGTTCTCTCTGCACTGTAAACACATGGTAATACGAAATGAAAAAAAAAAGTCTGGCTAAATCACTAAATGTTTTCCAAATACGAGATCGCTCTTGCAAAAAGACTTTTCATGATCGTTTTTTGTTTTGCACCCTTTTGGGATACGGAACTATTAAAAAGGAAAAAGAAGATTTCAGAAGGTTAAAACAAGTGCACAAAGTTTTCTGCACTTTAGCTAATGTAGTGCTCGGTAAGCAAGTATTTATCAGAAAGCATTATTTATGTGAATCTCCAAAAACGATAGACGAGTATTTTTCTTTTGTGTGTCTCAGAGGGATAAAGATCTGCCTTTGTGTTCAGGGGCAGACGAAGGGCGGGCCTTAAAGTGCTTGTTCATACAGCAGGAGAGACGGCTTAAATGATTTACAATTCTTTAACTGTTTAGTTTACATCTTGAGCCGGCACCAGATGAGAATTTCCATCGCTTTTGCAGTGAGAGTATCTCGCTTGCATTAGGGATTAGAAATAAAAACATAGGAGACATCTCACCACGTTAACAAATATGGAGGCCCCACAATAAGGCCAGGATGGTTCAGTAAGTCAGTGCACTATGATGGACTCCAGTTTAAGGAGGGTAAACATTCATCCGTGGTGCGAAAGGTTTGAAACAGCAATAGAGTCTGTAACAGAAAAATGGGGAATTATTCAAAAAGAGTCAAGTGTGTTGTCTGGTGTGATACAAGCTATAAACTACTGACATCATGCACCTCTTTGACAACCGAACATAATGTTATTTCAAATCAGTAAAACATTCGGATCCAGCAGATGATGTTTTTTTTTCAGAGCTCGCGGCTTCTTGACAATAATGTTTGAAGAAGAAACACCACGGTCTGATCTGATCATAAAAAAAAACAAGAAAACTTCTCCCTTGCAGCTTCAATAAGGTTACCTCATTCCATTTTTTAAGAGGCCTATTAAAACATTTTGTTCAGTTCTGTAAAAGATGGCAATTAAGTGTGACAGTCCTTATCATCCATTAAATGTCTGTCTTATAAATGTAACACAAGATTTGGGATGTATAATGACAAGAAGACCACTTAAAAATGTCCACCATTAGCAACCTGTAGCCTTATTAATGCTCTACTTTCCTTTATTTGGGTTGCATTATCCGCCCTGCATGAGAATATGATGGTAACAAAGGCGCTAAACAGTTTTAGTTCCATTTGTGTTAGAAACACACATTACTCTGTGGAGAAACATGAAAATGCAGTGTACACTGTAT
This sequence comes from Cebidichthys violaceus, assembly GCF_023349555.1. Lineage (NCBI taxonomy): Eukaryota > Metazoa > Chordata > Actinopteri > Perciformes > Stichaeidae > Cebidichthys > Cebidichthys violaceus. The sequence goes on from NW_027176483.1 coordinate 5,665,406, forward strand.
GGCTTTATAATCCCACACCGGGTATTATAATCCTTTCATTCACCTGTGCGGGTTTACAGTAGATAGTATCTGACCTTATGGTTCCATCAAGATATTTTAACATATTTTTGACACCAATTTGTAATTAGGGCCTGAGCAACTGACAACGTCGGGCCGCGAAGGCCCTATTGAAATTCAAATACACATAGTACATCGGGCGCATATTTGGGAGACTTGTCATACTCAAAAACTCACCAAATTGTGCACACTTGTAAGGCCTGGTGAATATAGCCATCTGACATAGGTTGCATATTTGTGTGTAAATAAATGGCTCTCTAATGCCCCTTAGAATTTGGACCGTTGGTGACCGCACGTCACGTAGCTCCCTCGATGGTGACTGTATCACTTGTGACCTCCCTGTACTAAAACCTCTCTATCTTTTGAATGCTTCACTTTAAGTAAAAATGTGCAGAGAGACTCTTAACATATTGTGCTATGATCTGGGAGAGGTTTAAAGCTTGCAGTTACATCATTCCTAAAAAAAGATTTTTAGGCAAAGATTTTTATTTTCAATTTGTGCTGTGTGCCATCCTAATTTAGTCTTAACCAGTAACATATATACTGATAATTACACATCTGAACAAATATCACAAGTGTTCCCTTTATTTTAATACCAAAACTATTAAAATAGCTCTTGCAGTTGTAAAAATATGCTCATTTTAATATGGCTGTGCAATTTTCGAGCAGAGGCCTATAAATAGACCCAGGGTCCAAGAGGAACCAAGGTTTGAAGAAGACTCCAGGAAAACAATCCCTACATGGCCGTCAAGTAAATCAGAAGTTTGGCCAGTGTGGTTGAAACTTGCATCACCTTCATTCAAGTAAAGTCTCTTGGGACCATGCTCTAAACCATCCCGGAAGTCAGCAATTTTGATTTTTGTGTCACACATTGTCCATTTGTAGTCACTATACTTTAACGAACTCCTCCTAAGGAATTTGTCTGATCCTCTTCAAATTTGGTCAGTAGCCTACAATCTGAGAACCTTTGTGATTCAAAATTATTAAAAACTTTACGTTTGGTTGAATGGCCTAGCTGTAGCGGGCGGCTACTTTACGTGATTCCCCATCAAAAAAGCTGATGTAACTTGTTCCAAATGGTCCTAAACTTCCCTTGCTTGATAACACTCATGGCCTGAGGATGTCTACGAGCTAATTTTCACTTTTTCAACGGCATCCGATTTACATGACTTTTACAAGATGTGGTTTACACTTGATATAGAGCAACATAATGCATGTTTTGCGAGTGTTCTGTATCGCCACACAGTGAATACAGGACACGGCGGACTATTTGCAAAGCATAATTTCCAGTGTCAGGCAGTCCATGCGGGGAAAAAAATTTGACTCGTGGTCACCCCCGACGTGCGGGAGGATGCGAGGGCCCGTTCATCGCTGCTCGCAGCTTTAATTTATTTTGTAACCCTAGTACATGTTTCTCTGTCATCAAGTATTGATTTTCCTATAAATATGAAGACAATACACTTTTCCTCCTATTATTCACACACTACACCTGTTTGAACTTGCTTTCTGCTTTTTCTCCACATTGACTTTATGTTATCAAAAGACTATTTGTATTGTTTGATTTTTATAGTAGTCGATTATTCTCTAGGCCTTCATTACATTTTGTCTCCTCTCCAGTTAGAGGGGAAGATATTTGTTCTCCAGTTGGATGCAGTATGTAGTCATGGGCTGTAGCCATTAGTCAAGCTTGTCAGTGCGATATTCATAACAAACCATATCACTAACTCCACAGCAGCACCAGCGATGAGAGCTTGGGAGTCGCGGTCCTAAGGGGACAGTTCGTTAATGCTTGTGTGAAACTCACAGAAAACATTTCTCTTGGTACTTAATAGCCAATTGTGCCATTGTACAACACTCAAACTAAAGACCAGCGGCTCATGAATGCAAAATACAATGCCTCATTACTGTATACGTCTATGTGCAAATGCAGGAGCGTATTGTCAGTCGTTAACTCAGATTCATCATTGAGACCAATCCATACTGCATGTTGTGCCAAAAAATGAACAACAAATTACAGCAAAACATCTGAAACAATGTTTCATGACGGATCACGGTGGGAGATAGAGAAATGGCTCGTCCTCCTGTCGGCTGTTTGTCACTGATGTGTTATCACCAGACTCAGAGCTGTCTAACTATCAAGTCATTTAATCCAAGACTGAGTCTCAAATTGCTTTCTCTTAATGGAAAGCAAAACAAATTACCAGCCAGATCGATCATCCCTCATATTTACAAGGACAACATTCAGTATTTTTTAATCAAGTGTTACTTTCTTGATAGTGGGCATGTGAAGATAGGAGTATAATAACAGTTTTTGAACCATGGATGAAACTAGTGTGGAAAGAAGTTTCACTGCTGAATTTTTCCACATGCTATTATCAGACTGTATATATAACAAGCTTGTTTGCGGTGACGCCTGTTGTGTTGTTTTTTGTCTTCAGAGCATGACGAGTGCCTCAGCGGTCTCCACAACTGCGATGAGAACGCCCTGTGCTTTAACATGGTTGGAGGCCACAGCTGCTCCTGTAAGCCGGGCTACACAGGCAACGGGACGGTCTGCAAAGGTAAGCAGCACCATGTTAGTTTAACATTGGAAGGCACCAAAAATATCATTGCAGTGGGGAAACATATGTCAGACAGTCTTTGCACTCCAAATAAAATCTGCCACAAAAAGGGTCTCTTCCGAAAGCACAACTCAAGTTATTAAGAATCATCCATCCAGAAGAATTTATCAGAAATGAAGGACATTTTGCTCAGACGTGGCGTCATTAAATTATTATATAATGAGCAATAAAACATGAAAATGGAACTCATCTTCAATGTCACGTATATCAAATAATAAACAGTCTTCTCTCTTCAGGGAGGCCATTAAACACGCCTGTTTCTATAGCTAATGGTAATGTACCAGAACGTAACTGTGCACACAGATATCTCTGACTTTTAGTTAAATTCTGCTTCACACAAGGCTCTACACTGTAGTTGTTCTCTGACGGAAAATCCATAATTGAGGTTTTGTGACCACCTTCTCTTCTACACGAGAAACAATTTGAACATCATTAATATTACACCGTAATCTGTTGTGAAAAATACAAAATAAATCAATCTTACAAAATAATTCAGGGATGCCCTGTAAAAAAGTCCCGATTAAAGATATTTCTAGTGAGCAGTTTTTCAGGCATATTCACAAGTC
>NW_027176483.1:5673649-5831149 GCF_023349555.1 Cebidichthys violaceus
AATTTCTCTGATCTTGTAAAATCAACTCGTGTTGTTGACGTTGCAGTCAGTGTACTACTTGGTCGTAAATCCTGTTTAATATCCTGTTTCATTTGGGTTCATGTTGCTGGTAATATCTTTTGTTTTGACATTTGCTTGGTGCAGAGAAGAAACGTTGCCACAATGTTTTCACTCTGGTCTTATTTTCCAATAAATGTTTAGACCCTTAAGATACATAAACCACTGAGCACATAATGTAAATGTAGACTAAGTTAGTCGACAATCAGAGCTTCCAGCTCGCAGCTGCTACATAATAATAATAATATAAGATAAATTAAAATACGATAATTTAAAAAAAACTCAACACTAAAAGCAAGAAAGGGAGATATTGAAAGAGAGAACAGAAGATCAGGAAAAGTGGCACTACGGAAAAATGAGATTAATATAATATTGAAGGCATAGCTTTAGGCAATCTAAGTAAAAAAAAAACATTTACTTCAAGGGAGCACTGAAAAATACTGATTACTGTAAATACAGGTGCTGTTTGTGTTGCCAAAACCCAGTAGCTTTACACCTCCGTCCATTGAAATGTAGCCATCATTGTGGAGGCTGTTCTGGATGTCTTTGCACTGGATGCTTTTTGCATAACCGATGAAGAAGAGGCTTTGGAAATTCTCAGAACATCCACAATTCATGGCCATTAGATGCAAATCAACGATTTTATTACTATTTCCTTGAAAAGAAGGTTCAATTCTTCTTTCCCATAGTCATTTCCATCTCCCTTTATTTCTAGCCTACAAGGCTATTTACTTATGCATTGTTTTAAGATATTCACTCATGTTGCATAAAACCCCACTTACATACATAGTCTTGATAACAGTGTAGGCGAAATGATCAAATAAAACGTATGAATCATGTTGTAGTGTCATCTGAAAGCTAAATGAGCAGGGGGAACTTGTAATCTACGAGTCTTAAGAGTTACGATGCTTTCAGAAAATACCTCGCAAATGTAAGAAGATTCACAACAAGGGTTTTTATGATCATCTTAGCTTCAAGATGCTTTTAGGAAACAGATCCCAGGACTGTGTAGATTTTCCATCAGCCGATAAATAATTGGACGTAACATCTGTGGACAACCCCTTCTGCTTTGGCCTCGGAAGTGTGTTTATTGACTGCATTGCTGAACTGTTTCTTTGAGAAGAATGGGGAGATAGCGTTTGTATTTTATTTTTTTTTTAGCTCATTATCTGCTCCTTTCAAGCCCCTCTAAGCTTGTTAGGGTGCTTTGCCACCAGTTAAAATGTTCTGTCACTACGCTGTCAGTTCTATAACTAATGGCCATCCCTGCTGTCCTTGGCTGGCCTCTTGCTAGCTTCGCAAAGGACGCTGTGGGCTGCTTCAGGGAGAAGAGCATTTTGATCAGATCCTGTGGACGGACACCTCTCCCTTTCATCTTTCAATTCATCTGTCCTCACAAGGCCTTTTAATCATCAGCGGCACTGAATCACAGGGAGGCTAGTTCAGCATCAACAGTGATCTTTAAGGACAAGGAGAAAGAGATAAAAGATTTTTATGTTCAATGTTAATGATGCAATTTAGTTTTGTGACTCCTACACACTCCTGAAGGGTTATGTTCAAGAGCACCATCAGAGACCCCTGGTGTTTAACACCTACACTGTAAATTCACGTTTTATTGGTAAGAAAATAAACTAATTTTCTCAAGTCGTGATCACTTACCAGCACACAGCTTCATCTGAAGTGATGCTCTGATTAAGAGAGGTTAGTTTATGGAAGCAAAACGGCCCTTTTTCATCAGAGCTTCCGTACAATATTCAAGTCATTTTTACAACCTTCTCTCTAACTTTACATTTCTCTGAGTTCTTTAAGTAAAAGATGAAGGAAGATAAGTTAGAGGAGGAAGAGCGAAGCGAAGTTTGAAGAGGACATAATGTAGAGAAACAGTTGGTAAGTGAAGAAAGGAGAGGGCATTTAATTATTGGGTGATAGCAGATGAGAGGAGATAAGACGAGAGGAGAAGAGGGACAAAAAAAACGGAGACGATTTATTATGAGATGTAAAAATGGAACGGGAAAAAAAAATAGCAGTGAAGAAGCATATGGGGAGGGGAACAAGTGGATGGCCAGTGAGTTCATGAGGAAGCTTTGAAGGCAGTGAGAGATGTGGAGCCCTGAGGTCACGCTGGCTTATTGACTAGGACAGAGAGCCGAACAGGGTCAGACAAACAATTTGTTCCCTCAGACCTCATTTACATTGATGTCGAGCTCCAGGAAGCTTGTCGGGGTTAGGGACAAAAACACAGACTAGACAAGATACAAAAAAAACAACTAAACGCACTGTCTGACAGTCAAAACAACAGATAGACAAAGAAACAGACAGCCAGCGTCACACAAGCATGAAGATAAATCATGATGAAACCTACAGATAGTCAGGTAAAAGTGATACGAGATGTGCACGACAAACTGACCTGTCCAGGTTAAATTGCACAGGACGGAAACGTTGCTAGCAGTTGTTGGTGCTCTGCTGTTGTATGAGTATGAACAGCGAGGGCCACAGCGTGTATTACACAATAGGCGAGTAAAAAAAACATCACAACCTCATCATAGTTGAAATCTCCCCTGGGCGCCACCCACTCGACTCTCAGGCACGGCTAGTGAATATTTAAAACCATATTAATTTTTTTTTGCGCCCCTTGACAGCTCCCATGATGCATCGCTGCAGCTCTCTCCCGCCTTTGCTCCACGATTTACCCACATGGCCTGGGGCCCTGTGACTGTTGAAGCTCAAGCGGCTTGTTTAAGCACAGTGATTATGTATTCATTATTTATTTACGGACGGCCTTACAGAGCCCTCACTCCATCACCCCTAATTAGTGTGTCTTAATTAGGCCCTGCTAATGGCCGGAGCTGTCGTTGAGCTGAGCGCAACCTGCTGCTTCTACCCTAAATGACACATCTCCCAGGGATAGCTTGCTGCTGTAGCTGCCGCACTGGACGCTACATTGCTTTAAAGGCCAATGGAAATTGTATATTTTTTTTGTTTTGGTTATCTCTCTGCCCATATACCAGTTTCTCTGTCTGTGGGTAAATTATGCACTGCTAACATAATTTTGCAGGCTTGATAGCTAATTAGCCAGGCCACTGTAGGACATTGAAGTGTAAGTGTGAGAGAAATGTCCTCTATAGCCCCTTTCCAACTGGACCGAAAACCCCACTAATATCTTGCCTTCGTCTTTAGTGTGAAAGGCTACAATCGGTATTCTTTCCCGGGACTGACTCGGCAACAGTCGCAGGTGTTTACCGGCTCCAGCCCCGACACCAGAGTATTTCTGATAAACCTCCAAAACTTTTTTTACTTCCAAAAATACAACAATCATGCTGAAATTCACTTTAACATGTTTTGACTGCAACGATTAGTTTACAAATGGTGATTTCAGTTCAAGGGTGATGGAACTTCCCCGTGATGGAGAGTGATTGCAGTTCTGTATGCGCTTGCAGCTACCGATTGTTCACAAGGCTTGTTTTCAATTTACCATGATTACTCATCCCCTCTCCCACTCAAGTGCTCGCAGATATGGATTTGCGTTTCAGTGTCTGTTTCATCTTCAGGAACCCCGTGTGTAACTCAATTTGCCTCAGGTTTCATGATGATTGATTGATTACTTGAGTTTGCTCATTTTCTTAATGAAGACTGAGGACCAGTGACGATCACTCAATTACACTTTGCTGTACATTAAAGAGCAGGGATCAGGAATCCATTTCTTACCTTATCGCTGTGTCGCGTACCTGCCCGATAAAAGCTTTGTACACATTATTATCGACTCAAAGGTTCTGCAGCCTTTTCTCAGCCGTCATTGTAAACGTGATCTGACGTGACAAACTCAGCTAATTTTAAAATCCATTCATTGTTAAATGGCATCCGACTTAAGAGCAGGAGGGAAGGTTCAGTAAAGACCCAGAGATGTCTTTGAAGAATGCCTCCTGGTGCCTAACAGGATTACCAGGTCGGCCTCTGTGAGAATGGAAATCAGTTTGAATTAGGTTACTGTACGGGAGATGTACGGGTGGTAGCGGTAACGCTGTTGCAACACCGCAGAAACCGTACGGCAACCCCCAGGGCTGTCTGTCAGTCAGAGAGGGTGAAAGACATGGAGAGGGAAGCGACAATGGTGCGAGCAAGGAAAGAATGACGGGGTAAAAGCAGAGAACTGCACCTATCGGGCATCAGAATAGGAAGCGAGGATGAAGGAGGAGAGGCTGGAGGGAGTTGGGTCAATGGAAGAGAGGGTTGAAGAGAAGAGGGCAGGCAAGACTGAAGTCTAAACTCTGTCTTCTTCTGCTCAAAGAGAGAGCAAACTGCAGCGATGTGGAAAGGTGAGGATGAGGGCACCTCTGTTTTTGCCTGAGCTCTGAGATGGAGACAGACAGGCGAAGTGAAAAAAAAAAGGAACACATGGAAAGGCGAAGGCAGAGGATGAAGAAAGAGAGGAGGAGGTGGTCGTGGCAGAGTGGCATAACAATGCCCAGGAGGGTGCAGAAAGACCGACTGATGGTTCCTCACTTTGTCCTCAGAGAGCTGGCGTAATAGAGCCCTTGATTCCAGGCTGCCACTTAGGATAACGAGTAGGCTAACTGCAGTCTGTCTCATCGTCCTCCTCCTCCTCCTCCTCCTTCCTGTTCTCCTCCTCATCTAGCCCGTGCTCATCCTCCTCTCTTTGTGTAGGTTATTCTCTTGTCAGTTTCCACATCTTCCAGTCAGCAAGGTAACTCCAAAATAACTGTTCTTCCGTGGCCTTGACCTCTCTAGGAGATGGATTCGGAAAAGCCGGATTTGATTTTTGTTTGTGTGATCTTTTTTTTTTTTTTTTTCGAGAGCAGAGAAAGAAAAAACATGACATGATTTAACAAGTGAAAATACTGCGCCATCCACATCTATGATTCGACTAAAGCCTCATGATTCAGTGGAGACAGAGCTTTCAGGCAGAGCCCTTGTCTGATTGTCACTGTTGATGATTTAATTACAATGATCTTCCATTATCCTTTACGCCAGATGATAAAAGAGAAGGCGAGACTTTTGGAAGCATGTTGTATCCTTGCTGTACCTCACACATTCAATCCTGTCAAGTCCAAGGTGCAACAACAGCGAGTTTCATCGTCCTAAAACGCCGCCGCACTTTAAAAGTTGATTTGACAGCACGCTGAGGGGCATAATTGTAGCTGACAGTTTTGGCTCGGTAAAAAGAGAAAACGTTGAGTCTTTTGTTGAGGGTGTAACCCTCTGTTGTTATAGCGAGACAGTGAAGATTTTAAAAACACCTGAATGAAACTAGCTGAAAATAGCTATTTGCATATTTTTAGACTCCCTTCGCCATCAGTGTCTGTTATAAATAGTATCCGACTGCTCAGTTGAATGGCTTCATCCAGCCTTATGGGGGAGAACAGGATGATCCAAACAAATTCAGCTTCATTGTTTTGTTTTGTTTTTATACCGGCAGACCTCATGCAGCTTTTCCCTTTAAAAACTCCCTGCACTTTTTTCACACTGAAACTCACAGGCAGCAAAGAGCACTGGATGTTTTCTTCAGGAGTGGGGAGAATTCATATTCCTTTTTTTTTTTTTCTTTATTTTTAGAGATGGGCTTGTTAAGAGTATCTGCTGTAGACTGCTGTGGTTTTTAAGCAGTGTCCTTTTAACCCAGCATTGCTGACCTAAGGGGAGAAAATAAGGTGCTCTGCTCTCACCAAACCCATGTAATTAGTAAAATGTGAGTTTTTGCTTTAAAGTCTGCCACGTGGAAAGAGAGAGAGAGAAAAAGAAATATGCTGCGGGTCTTTTAAGCAAACCTGCTTCTCAGACAAATGCGGGTCATTTTTGAACAGATAAGGCCCTAATCTGCAGGACATTTCATCAACAGTTAATCTGCTGCAGAAATTCTATTAAAAAGGCTGTGGGCTCATTAGCCAATAGATCTTAATCCCATTACTGCCTGGGCGGTGGGGGACCATGAGCCCGTCTGTCTGTCGCTCTATGGGGGATACTGTTGCAGGCAGTTGTGGAGAAGGTCAGACACGGCACACTGCCATTTTCATAATGAGAGCAGAGCATCATGCATCATGCACAGAAAAACATCACAGACTATACAGACACATTTAATCACGGCGCATGTCTGGGCCTAACATATTTAGCGCTACTGTATAATAACAGGCTTTATTTCCTCTCTCGTGCGGGCCTGGCCGCCAGTTTAATTAAATGTTAGCTGAAATATCAGAGTGATCTGTCTCTCTGTTTGTATTATGCTCATTGTTGGAAATTGTATTAGATTTGTTCTTGGTTGATGTTTGCAGAAAAGTTGTTGAAACAAAAGGGTTGGGATGTTGGCCTGTTGTACACAGAAACAGGGAGCGAGAGAGAGAGAGAGAAGCAAGAGGGGAAAAAAATACAGCGAGGAGAGCGTCAGAGCATGTAATCAAAGTCTTTTATTAAAGACAAGAGCTGAAGGAGGAGGAAGAGTCAAGGATATTTCTAAGTGGAGCTCTGTGAAAACAAACATGAGCTCCATCTATTGACAACCGCCCACAGGATGTGTTAGAAGCTGCGTTAAAGCCCTTTGATGAGCTTCTCCACACGTCACCTCATATTAACTCCTATTGTCCAAGTAAAGTTCAATAAAAGTGTGCACACACCTCAGACTTTATTTGTTTGCCTGCATGTGTTGGAGGATTAGACTGTGTAGGATTTTTTTTTTACTGGCATTTCAAAATGGAAGCCCATTAAATCTCTGTCTTCTAAGAATAGGCTTGTTATATTCAATCATTGCCTTCATTCATTCCCTGCTATATTTTATTGATACAGATGTCCTTTTCTGGCTACGCAGCTGCGCTTGATCAATGAAGCCTACGGACTAGATTCCCTCAAACGCTAGACACGTTGTTATATCAATTATAAGTCAGTCAATGTTGAAAATGTCTACCAGGCAAGAATGGAGCTCAATAGCTCATTCACTGTAAAGAGCATGTCTCGAAAGCAACAAGATAGCGACTGTATGTGATGTCTTCTTGTTCTTCTTTTCAGATATTGATGAGTGTGCGGACGGCTTTGTCGAGTGTGATAGTAAATCCACTTGTGTCAACTTGCCCGGCTGGTACCACTGTGAGTGCCGTGATGGCTACCATGACAACGGCTTGTTTTCCGCCAGTGGAGAATCGTGCGTAGGTGAGTGGTCCACCTTCACTACTGAAATATACAAAACAATGGTGAAAAAGGTTCCATTTTTATTGCGATTTTAGGATTGCAACTTGGATTAGTCACAAAAAAATGACAAAAAAAATTCACTTGTGAGTTCATCTCGTGTGAAAACGTAAAATGTTGATGATGAAATTATTTATTTCTATATTTCTTTTCTTTTTCGAGGATAGTATATCCCCATGTCCTCATTTTGTGTGCAAAATTTTAATTTTTATATGTACCTTTGAACTTTGGAAGTTGTGACGCTAATTCGACATACACTGTCACATCACCTCAGGTTTTAGAGTTCTTACACTCAAATAAGGTTCAAATTCTGGTTCATAGTTTTTAGCATTGCAAGAATATGAATCTTATAGCTTCACAATGTCCCATTACTAGAAAACACCCCATTCATTTTCCATTAAATGGCCCCTGATTTTACATCTCAGTCCCATCACAGATTAAAAGGTATTTTCTTTGATTTCTAGATTCAGGGTTGACAGTTTAGAGAAGCAGGCACTAACATAATAGTGCCTCTTAATTAAACAGAACTTGGTGGAAGTATGTGAGTCACCCGCCATCATCACCGTTACACTCCTGTAAATAGTGGTATGATTGGTGTGTCATTATCGGTGTGTTTTTCTCCCAAAGCTTTTGCGGTTTTGCGGCCTGCTGATTTTCTGTAACATTTTCTCTGATACAGCCTGTCAGGAGAAGTGTCAGCTGTCAAAATGGAAACCCTCAATCTACAGCAACATCGAAGCATTGCCTGTAACAATAGTACTAGCGCTGCTCGACTCGTTGACCCCATCTTGAATGTCAGTGTGAGTTGGCAGAGGCAGGGGGAAAAAAAAGCACATTAAAGGCACTCTCAAAAAAAAAAAAACGAACCTGCTTCACAAAGCAAAAGTAATAATTTCACCAAAAGTAGGTTTCTGGGTTACATTACAGTTGTATACTGTATTTTTCTCCCTGAAGCTGGAACATTTTGTTTTGCTACACTTTACAGCTGCATTTGAGCTGCAACTTGCGGGTGCATAGAGCAGGTCATTGTCTCAGCCAAGAGGACAAAGATGGAACAGGACATGCTCTTTAACCACGTCACCATGTTACTAGTGCAAATATTAAAGGGCTTGTAATACATAATCTGCCCCATTTCCATAAGCCATGCATAAACTGTGGTTCTGCACTGAGCATATGTATGATGTCATCTTTTTTTGTGACCCCCCCCCCCCCCCCGCAGATATTAACGAATGCAAGACGGGGAGGAACACCTGTGCCAACGACACAGTGTGCTTCAACTTGGACGGAGGCTACGACTGCCGGTGCCCCCACGGGCACAACTGCACCGGGGACTGTATCCATGATAACAAGGTCAAGCACAGTGGGCAGATCTGGGTGCTGGACAGCGATAGGTGCTCTGTGTGCTCCTGCCAGGTAAGAAACAGAAGGAGATGGACATGTAGCTCACTGAGACATGACAGAGAGAAGCCAAAGCAGAGGTAGACGGACTGACTGGAATAGACAGAGATGGACAAGTGGAAAGACGGATGAGATAAGAAAAAGACTGAGCGGCAGATAGAAACAGAATAAATGTGCCCAGTGCCGTAGAGAGTTGAGTAAGGATGTTCCCTCTCTGTATTACTGCAAGTGCACCCAACTGGTCTATGATTGAGTTTTCTGTTCTTTTGTTTATTCTCTCTCTGCTATTCTAGTGTATGACAAAGAATAACAAACTGTAAACCTGTTCTTCCCTATGAATGATGACGTCTCCCACGGTGCCAATCAGCAGAAGTCACCTTGTTTTGTCCTGTAATCATACTTCTCCCCTTCAACCAAAAAAAAAAAAAAGGATTGAAGCACAGTGGTGCAATGGATGAAGAGATTATTTGAATTAGACATGGCGTGACTGTGCATGAAAGACCAATGTCATGCCACCTTTAGGTAAAAGGTATTCCAAGTTACAACCCATGAGAGTTGTGACAGTGAAGTAAATCCTCCTGCAGCAGTTTTTAGATTCCAGTTTGCTCTTTCATTCCCTATAGTTATCTAGAAAAAGTCTAAATTAAACATTGGGTGATGACTAGTGGCTGGTGTGGTGTATAAGGGGTCGCTCGTGGTAATGAACCCAGAGGTAACTATTACCAACATTTCGGTCAGAGTCACTTTTACAGACAGTGTCTTTCACCACGTGTTTTGGTTTGATGGCCACAGAAGGCAGCGGTTTTCAGCTACAGTGGGGAAAAAAAGTATTTAGTCAGCCACCAATTGTGCAAGTTCTCCCACTTAAAAAGATGAGAGAGGCCTGTAATTTTCATCATAGGTACACTTCAACTATGAGAGACAGAATGGGGGGAAAGAATCCAGGAAATCACATTGTAGGATTTTTAATGAATTAATTGGTAAATTCCTCTGTAAAATAAGTATTTGGTCACCTACAAACAAGATTTCTGGCTTTCACAGACCTGTAACTTCTTCTTTAAGAGGCTCCTCTGTCCTCCACTCGTTACCTGTATTAATGGCACCTGTTTGAACTCGTTATCAGTATAAAAGACACCTGTCCACAACCTCAACCAGTCACACTCCAAACTCCACTATGGCCAAGACCAAAGAGCTGTCAAAGGACACCAGAAACAAAATTGTAGACCTGCACCAGGCTGGGAAGACTGAATCTGCAATAGGTAAGAAGAAGAAATCAACTGTGGGAGCAATTATTAGAAAATGGAAGACATACAAGACCACTGATAATGTCCCTCGATCTGGGGCTCCACGCAAGATCTCACCCCGTGGGGTCAAAATGATCACAAGAACGGTGAGCAAAAATCCCAGAACCACACGGGGAGACCTAGTGAATGACCTGCAGAGAGCTGGGACCAAAGTAACAAAGGCTACCATCAGTAACACACTACGCCGCCAGGGACTCAAATCCTGCAGTGCCAGACGTGTCCCCCTGCTCAAGCCAGTACACGTCCAGGCCCGTCTGAAGTTTGCTAGAGAGCATTTGGATGATCCAGAAGAGGATTGGGAGACTGTCATGTGGTCAGATGAAACCAAAATAGAACTTTTTGGTAAAAACTCAACTAGTTGTGTTTGGAGGAGAAAGAATGCTGAGTTGCATCCAAAGAACACCATACCTACTGTGAAGCATGGGGGTGGAAACATCATGCTTTGGGGCTGTTTTTCTGCAAAGGGACCAGGACGACTGATCTGTGTAAAGGAAAGAATGAATGGGGCCATGTAGCGTGAGATTTTGAGTGAAAACCTCCTTCCATCAGCAAGGGCATTGAAGATGAAACGTGGCTGGGTCTTTCAGCATGACAATGATCCCAAACACACCGCCCGGGCAACGAAGGAGTGGCTTCGTAAGAAGCATTTCAAGGTCCTGGAGTGGCCTAGCCAGTCTCCAGATCTCAACCCCATAGAAAATCTTTGGAGGGAGTTGAAAGTCTGTGTTGCCCAGCGACAGCCCCAAAACATCACTGCTTTAGAGGAGATCTGCATGGAGGAATGGGCCAAAATGCCAGCAACAGTGTGTGAAAACCTTGTGAAGACTTACAGAAAACGTTTGACCTCTGTCATTGCCAACAAAGGGTATATAACAAAGTATTGAGATGAACTTTTGTTATTGACCAAATAATTATTTTCCACCATAATTTGCAAATAAATTCTTTAAAAATCAGACAATGTGATTTTCTGGATTTTTTTTTTTTTTTTTTAATTTATTTTGTCTCTTAGTTGAGGTGTACCTATGATGAAAATTACAGGCCTCTCTCATCTTTTTAAGTGGGAGAACTTGCACAATTGGTGGCTGACTAAATACTTTTTTTTTTTTTTCCCCACTGTAAGTAGCTCCACTGTACATGCGCTGCCTTCCCAGCACCAGACAGCAGACAAAGTTAGCCTTTAGCAGTTGAAGAGCAGATATTTCTGTGAGGAGTTGGTGGAGACCTAAACAGAGTGTGAACATTGGATGTCATCAGGTCACCAGAAGCACAACTCCAATTTAAGTTATAGAATCAGAACTGAAACACCAAAAACAGCTCTGGACTACCGAAAACTTCCTGGTATTTATTTAAACAAGCAACGTGTGTCATCAGGCTTGCTTGTCTTGTACGTAACAGACAATATTTTTTGGAAATATTAGAATGCAGTGATGTGATTAATCTAATTTGGCTCAAAATGAAAGACTGTCCTCGTCGACACCGCTTTGCCTTTATTAAAACAAAAACGATAAAAGACAAAATTGAGCGCGGATGGAAACACTGGTTCTAGAAATGTAAATGTGACAGGGCTGTTGACAATGACAGCGGTGCTGTTGTGATAAGCAATTTCATTAAAGTACAGGATGAGCTATATGTAGTGACTTTCAAAGGTGGACCGGAGTGATTCAGGCTTTTGATGTAGTTGCTTTGATTGATTTCTGACACGCCGGTGACAAGGCATCCGGGAACAGTTGGTCCAAAACACTCACTCTATCGTCACAAACACATTTTCTCTACATGATTATCAGGTCATGGACCAGTCATACTTTGCATTTCAGCGTTTCACTCAACGTAATGCCAAGTGTCTGGCAGAAGTGGAAGGTGATTATAGTCGATTAGTGTCGGTAGTGAATGATCAAGCAACAAATTATTCATTTGATTACAAAGGACCAGGGCAGAAATGGTTCCTTAATTAAATGAGTCATATTAATTGATTTGAGAGATTGACGAGCTGCCCGTCAAAATTAGTTGTACTGAGCGACTGAAGAAGCAGAGGGGTAAACATGTTATTGTTTGGACGGACACAGCTGGATATTAGACGGAGAGCGGCGACTAACTGATGGGAGAAACCAAGGTCGAACATCACAGAGAAGACAAAGACTGGGATGTGTCCAGACCGAGGTCATGCAATATGCAAATAGTTCATCGTTTCAATCTGCTTGGAGCACCAGATGGGTGGGGTTTAGCGCTCGAGTGCATCTTTAAGCATGGCGGCTAATTTCTAAAACATTTCAGAGATGAAACTACTTTTATTTAATTGGCGTTCGGGAGCACAAATTACAGAAACTCTATGCATCGCTGCAGCTCCAGTGCAAGTGGTCCAGAATCCTAAATGAGGTAACAATAAAAGAAAAACTACTGCGCAAAATAATACTTGGACATTGAAGAACCTTCAGGTATAAAGTTGTCTTTCGCTCCTCTCATTTGCTGCCGCCTCTCTTCTGTCAATAATCTAATAAAGGCTTAAACATGCCAGAAAAAAATTGAAGTTTCCGTGTGTCTGGAACAAATTACAGGTGGTTTCACATTAAAGTGGCACCATCAGATGTGAGTGGGAGAGAAGTATGTGACAAAGGTAATGAGTTGAATTCAGACCCAGAGCAGTTCTTGTATGTGGAAGGCACCTTAAATCACTAGACAGCCAAATAGCACTTCTTCA
The DNA here is from genome assembly GCF_023349555.1 of Cebidichthys violaceus. Classification (NCBI taxonomy): domain Eukaryota; kingdom Metazoa; phylum Chordata; class Actinopteri; order Perciformes; family Stichaeidae; genus Cebidichthys; species Cebidichthys violaceus. The sequence continues at coordinate 5,686,292 of NW_027176483.1, forward strand.
AACGTCAGTGTTCATAAAACATATTTGAATCTTGTGTCTTAATCTTTCCCTCAAACTGAAAAGCCATAAAACAGGTTGCTAGGCTACACACAGCCTTTGTTACAATATTTATTATCAACATACATAACGATCCCATCAGACAAATGGCCTTATCTTTGCATGAATGTATACGAGATGTACGTGTTTGTGCTCCCCGCCCAGGCCGGCCAAGTGATGTGCCGCAGGATGGTTTGCGACTGCGACAACCCCAACGCCGACCTGTTCTGCTGCCCCGAGTGCGACCCTCGACTGAGCAGCCAGTGCCTGCACCAGAACGGCCTGCTCACCTACGGCAGCGGGGACACATGGGTGGAGAACTGTCAGCAGTGCCAGTGCCTGGTAAGTAGGGCTGGATAATTAAGTCCCCACATGTTTATAAAGCTTACGACGCATGAATCTAGTCGATGCTTTTATCAAGAGCAATTTGCGGTGACAGCAAGAAAAACACCATAAGCATTCAATCTCTGCGCCACAGTGCCAACACAAGTGACAACAAATCCTCCAGTCTCCATGGAAATGCTCCCAAATTATAGAGGCGCTATGTAAAGAAAGTCAAAGAGAGAAGTTTTGCGGGGAGAGATAGGGAGTGATTAAGAGGTGAATAGGAAGGTTGCCGAGAGGAGAAAATGAAGATTGCTTTTACAACTCGTGGCAGAAGAAAAGGAGTGAGTGATTAGTGAGATTTTAAAGAACTCAAAGGACCCTCTGCACGGTTGTCTGCTGTGATGGAATTAAACATTTTTATTGAAGGACTCTTCCAAGGTTGAGAGAACAGGAGAAAATGTGTGTGCCTGGAGAGTGTAACGCTGTGTGCTTTGAGAAGCTTGAGCTGATTGACGAGTATTTGCAGCATGTGTGTTTTTGTGTTCTGTCGACTGTCCTCTACATGCAATCCTATTTCTCATACAAACCTAAATAACATTGTGTCCATCGTATAAATCTTTCGCAGCGAGACATATGCACTGCTTTCTTTGTGGTCTTCTGCTGTGTCAACCTTTTCCAAGGTTTACACTGTGCTGCTGTTCAAACAACAGGGAAGCATTTCATAAGTGTTTCCCAGTGAGCCTGACAGAAACAGTAAATCCTTCTACCTGTGAAGCCTCTCTCTCTCTCGCCACATAGCCATTATGCATATGAAATGCAAATGTCATCCTTTACATGTTACCACACTGTCTTGCCACAACCACACTCAGCTGTAACACACACCCACACTTGTGTCACTCCTTCTGTTGAGTGACTCACAAATCATCCTCACTGTGGATCTCAGACAAGCACTTTGCTCCTTTTCCTCCCTTTCCTCCCTATTTCTCCTCTTTTTGTTGCTACTAAAGATCAGCCATACTAGAGGATATAAGTTGGCTCTACTCTGATAGATTTATGGTCTGAGAAGCAACACTAATGCCATTCCCCCCTAGCCCCCCCCCCCCCCCCCCCCCCGCCATTCTAATGCTGTCCTGATGCCCGGACCTGAGGGTTGCTTTTTAGATGTCTTACAGCGAGCCATTATACAAGCGCTTGAAAATCACTGCTCAGCGGAGAGGCAGCGGGGAAGCACAGTCGGCTGAAAATGGGCTCGCTCGGCTTCACTCTCGCTGCGGCTGTGCACACTGTCGGCACTTATATATGTTGACACAAACAGACACAAGCACATTGGAGAATGCGGGCGAGCCGGTCCCAGCAGCAGAGCATGCGGCCACATGCGGTATATAAACACGAGTAAGTACATGGTATTCACCGCGTCCACACACATGCAGTCCGTGTTTCAGAATGCAGGCAACCCCAGTCACCGCGACAACACATGCTCGCGCTTCCATACATCCACGCATACACACACACACACACACAGTCAGGCTTACAACACACTCGATTAAAGATGCACAAGGAACATATAGCAAAAGACCACCAGCCACACAGTATAAAGAGCAGCATTTGAAGGAGAAGGCTACGGTACCGGGGCTCCAGTAGCGTGACAGGGACGTGAAATGAACCTTGAATGCTGCTACACTTAGCAGAGCCATGGCTGTCCAGGCTCAGCAGGGGCCTTAAAATACACAGTGACAGCAGCCAGATGGGCAAATCATTCTCCCAAGACCAAGACCTTCTCCGCTACCCGTGGAATCATTGGAAATCAAGAATATGGCCTTTGCAGAATGTGCACACACGGGGCCCTTGTGATTTGCTATCTTGTTAAATCACCAGTAGATCAAAGAAGCAAATTTCTTTCGCCATAGGTTGCACTTTGGGTCGAGGCGGATGAAAGAAAGAGCGTGATTACATGGCGACTGATTCCCAGGCAAATATAAATGTCACTAGTTTTAATCTACTGCAGGCATTTTGTAACAACATAGGGAATCCGTTCATCTGTCTAAGTAAAAGCAAAGAGATTAAATAACAGATACTCTGACCACCGAATGCAAAGCCAGATTGAAATAAGAACCTTTTGAAATATCCCAAAGAGATTAAAGGACAGCTTCAGTTTTAGGTTGATCAAGCTTCCATGACGCACCGCTCTCTGTGAAAGGAAAATAAAAGCTGATTGTATAGCAAATCTCTTCCTCCTTTGTGATCTTAGGCCACATCTGCATAAACAGACAACGATGATAATGTCCCTTTTCGCAGCGTGGGACAGATACCTGAGGCTACATTCAATCCCTCCCCCTGGCTACGAGCAAAGAGTGCCACTCGGGGGGATTTCCCACTTCAAATGTTTACACACTACACAGAGGCAGGGAGTGGGCATTAGCGCTGCGTGAGCCTTTGCTTTATAGCCGGCCTAATTTACTACAACATTTCTAAAATGCTGAGCCAGACGATTTTCAGTGATATTAAATATCCCCAGTGGGACACTTGCATCAAGCCTCATGTAACTTAATGTGTACGCCTTTTCTGTCTGCGTCTGCGCTTAAACATATAGTCTGAGCCCATATTTCATTTCCAGAGTAGGTGTGACGCAGAAAGGCTCATGGATAGCGGCGTAAGCATAAGTGGGTCAAGCCAGAATGATATAGCGTACAGCAGTTACATATATATATATATATATATATATATATATATATATATATATATATACTGTATGACCTGTTTTCTCAGGCCAATAGAAAATGGCAACGGGAGGAATCCATTAAGGCTCTCTGTGCTGAAAGTTTGCTGTGAGATTTAATATGGGAACAACAATGAGAGAGGGGGACCAGAGAACAAGTCAGGTAAAAAGCTGGAACATTTACTTCTACTGTCTGAAGAAAAAAACCTGCTGACTGTGTTGGAAGATTGCTCTGCTCATCTATATTTTCTAGGTACCTTAACAACTTCTTTTTTTTTCCATTATCAAGTGGAGACGCTCCCTCTGGCATGCAAATATACAGCGTCAGGAGAAATATGTGTATTTGCATGAATAACCTGTTTAGGGCTGGAAAATGCGATTATATTATTTCAAACTGTCTCCCTTTTTCTTCTGTCTGTCTCTCTTTCTCAAAATTGTCTCCCTCCCGCCTCTTCAGCAGGGGCAGGTGGACTGCTGGCCTCTGCCCTGCCCGCCCGTGGACTGCGAGTTTACCGTGGTGCCCGAGGGCGAGTGCTGTCCCCGCTGTGTCACCGACCCCTGCCAGGCTGACACCATCCGCAACGACATCACCAAGACGTGCACGGACGAGCACAACATCTCACGCTTCAGCGGCTCCTCCTGGATTAAACACGGCACGGAGTGCACCCTGTGCCAGTGCAAGGTAAGGCACCAGCCCCCCCGCTGGCAGCCTCCAAACGGCAAATTGCAGTTCGGTGGCAGACAAGACACCAAAGAAAAAGTGGTTTGGAAATTGAGAACCCTCTGTGTTTCGTCAGAAAAAGCAGAGTACACTGTAGTCCAGACTTTGCATTGGGGAGGCAGTTTGTCCATCTTTGACACCGCATGTATTACACGTTGTGGTAAATATGTCTGTAGGTGTTGATTTAGTCTGTGTGCTGAATCTGATCTGCACACAAAACTTTTGCAGGTAACACAAAAAAACATAAATAAACAAAGGAGGTTAATGAAATGAGTAGCTCTCAATCTATTTTGTAGACCTCATAGTTCCATGCGATAGTGAGAAAATGAGCTAGAGGGAAAATACAATATTCTTACTCCAACAATGTGCTTTTTTTTTCTCACAAAACTCCTGTTTCCAGTATTTATGCTAAACTAAGCACTTCCTGTGGCTTAAGATCTATTTACGAGACTGTTATCGTCATCGTCTGAAGCAGTGAGTGTATTTCCCAACATGTACTATGAACTATTGCTTTAATCAAAATGAACTGAAACCTCGGACAGAGACAGACCCTTATATCTTGATCTCTGACTCGGCTACAGCACAAACTAGCAACGTGTACAGAGCAACGTGCAGAGCCTCAGATATTCTATCGAGAAAACTGAGACAAACTTGCATAATTGGTCGGAGTAAATCGGGTAGAGAAAGCTTCTCTTCACAAGTTTTTGTTTTCAGACTTGTGGCACAGAACAATCACTGGAAAAATAAACTATGCAGCCGAATATCCTCTTCATTAACAATTGTGAGCATAAATTGTTTGCCTCAGCTTTAGGACTAATCCACAAAGACTGACTCCCTTGTCTGAGTTTCTAGGATGGAATATTTTCTCTCTGCCTGCCTCACGATGATGTCTACAACTTTCAAAAATGATGACAGCCATTAAATATATGCTATCTTTCCAAAAATGTCAAAGACTTGCATTTAAATTCAAATATATGAGGGTGGATTTTTTATTTTTGAACAGGTACAGTCAGTTTCAGAGCACTCTGATTTGGTCAGTTTGGTGATTTAGCATATACAGTGCTGCGCCTGCAAACCTTTAGCGATCCAGGGAGTTTATCTGTCCCCCTAGCTTAAAGCAAAATGACTCTGAGGCCGTCCACATTTGTATTCTCAGTAGAATAACCCTGCCTTGGATCAGTTGGTGCCGAAATGACACCCAGAGGAATCTTAAATGCCAAACTGAATCTGTATGCTGCAGCACCGCCGCCACCTGAAAATATTTACCGTTGAGATCCACAAAGACTTTGATGTGGTCAAAGTGTGACGATGATCCATTAATATGTTTCTCTGCCTTCTCTCTCCTCTCACTTCCAGAATGGACACATCTGTTGCTCAGTGGACCCCATGTGCCTTTAGTCCCGGCAGATCTGAAGGCACCTGTACAGTGTTCTCCATGTACAAACAAAGTAACACCACCCTTCTGTCTCCTCACTGTCCTCCTCACAGGCGTAGGTCAGATAGTGTTTGCATTGTTAGGATTTGATTTAGCCTGCTGAACCGGATGGATGGGGGTTACGAATCAGTATAATTTATACAATGTCACATTGTCAAATACAGACAAATTTATCCTTCAGGTCCTCTCTGATGATTTCTAGCTCTTATTGTGTGCTCTACATTGTAAACCCCAGACAACTGGTACCTCAGTTTTTGCGAATACTCTGTGACCCACGTCTGCCCCCTCGACTCCTCTTTATACCAAAAGCAGACCTACAGTATGTCATACCAAACAGATGATGGACTACAGTTTCCTCAAACCCACTCTCTTTGTTCTGTCTCTCCACTTAAGAGTGAACCTTTAAGGATCACCGTTCCCCACTCTGCATCATCGCTACATAAATCTGTAAGATATTACTATTACTGGCATGACTGTGCTTGATGTCCAAACATTTTTGCTGATTTCTAAATTCTCAGTGATGATGATACCTTAGATAGAGTAAAAGCAGTTAGCTTAAGGTTCCGTTGCCACATTTATGAATTGTCTATATTATGTGGTGCTTTGTAGCATTTTGTTCCATTTCTCCTTTTTTGTAATTTTTTTCTTTCCAAGCTTGTTATTGTGTAATAGTGAAATAAAGTATTTCCATTTACATTTAATTCTTGTCTTTGGCTCATGTGTGAGTGTGTATTCATTGTGTTTGAAGACAACATTCAGTTGCCAGTTTATTAGGTACACCTAAGTCCTACCTTTATGAAGATTATCGTGTTCATGTTTCTATTATTGTGTCCACTCCATTTATATCAATGAGGGATGGCTAAATAACAAGCACCACAAACTACATCCTCCACAATGATAACGTTGAATCAATGAATACAGTCAAAAGCTAAACTAACTGGAGCAGCAGCACTGGATATATGAATGTTTGGTTCTGTGCTCTTGAATACAGATTTCATCAGGTTCAGGGTTCTACTTTAAATCATGCATTATAAAGGGTAAGTTGTAAATAATGGCTTTTTTAAAGTTTCACACATAGTTTACAATAACTTTTTATGAAGAATAAATATATGTTCCATGATCAAAGTCTCTGAAAAAGATAACATAGTTTCAAAGTTCACAGTTGACCTTACAAACGACAACATACAAAGAATTCTTACCTCAAGTCAAGCCCTTGAGGTGAGCAGTCCACCCAACATTATGATGTTATATCCATCAAGGAATAGATCTGCAGGATATGTGCAGTGTTTGTGGCTTGACTCGTTGTACAGTATGTATATGAAACTAGTCACTGTTTGGTCACACAACCTATATAAAATCTGGATTGGAGGGGTCAATGGGCTAAATGTGCATGTTAATAGGTTACAGTGAACCCAGTGCTTTCCATGCACCCCCGGTAATCCCACACTAGATTAATAGTGTTTTGTTTAAATGGTTATCAATACTGCTGAGATCTTGCCTTCCGCCGTAAGACACTAACGTCGGTTTGATTAATTCTGTAAATTGAATAAGTAAAATCAAATTTGTGGCTTTCATGGATCCAATACTAATAGTGTTGTGACAAGATTTGGAATTTAAATCGGGCCCCTTGTGTTGAATACACTTCAACTAACGCATCTTCGGAGGCAGAGAAAGGACCATTGCACAGATTCGTCTCCTCCCTACTTTGTCCTGCGCCTCTAGAGATGGTAGTAATACTTGTATCGCAGAAGAGCACTTAAAGCTCCTAATATAATTATCTATCAGATCACAGCTGCGGACAAATGAGTTCAGCCTTGAGATGGCTTTATTTCCCCGCGGAGCGTCCTCTCCCATACCAACTGATTCTCCGAGTCTACCTCGCAGCTGCTTACATTAACAAACACACAACGTAAACGGGGCCCATTTTTATTCCAACACACTCCCCGCTCAGTTGAGCTTTTTCTGCCCACACCCTCACCCCCTCCCCCCCCCCCAAAAAAAAACTTTCTACCTCAGGTTATCCTGACTCTAAGCTCATCCCTGAGTTGAATGATAGGGCAGGGGACATGGGCAGTGGGCAGTGGGCAGTTCACAGCGGCTGCTCGTAGGTTGGCAAGGGCACCATCTGGCCTGCTTTGGTCCAGTGGCTTCTAGCTGGTGGTGGCACGGAGCCAGTGGGCACCTGAGTAGTGGTGGCACAGCAGGGCACACTGGTCCTCCAGCTGGCTCCTAAATGTCCAATTTTCCATGGCAGTGCTGAACCCCTCTGCAACAGATGCCGGGACCCACAGGGAGTCCACTTCACTGCCTGTCCTATATTCACCGTTAATGACCACACATATCATTGTGATTGTGGCTGGCAAAGCAAGGCAACGGAGAAAAGTCAGTTTTAATTTAGGAGAGAGTTTAAATGCATTTGCATGCGACAGTAGTGTGCTTTATGACAGTTGTTTTCATTATGTTTTCAGAGATCTTCCATTCTTCAAATGGCTCTAATTGGTCTGTAAAATTCACTGTGCTGTTAAAGAGATCTCTGAAACACAGAGAGAAAAGCATCGTGCAATCTCTTGGCAATTATCACCTATGCAGTAAGTATAGGGAAAATGACATGAACAAGTATTTACTTGTAGAATATTTTCCTCATCTCACAGTGTAAACTCTGAGCTTTCTGTTTGTTCGTCACAGTTTCCCGAAAATGTGCAGGATTGACTTGAATGCACAAACATATAGAGCCTCAGCCAGAGCAATAAGGGAAGTCACTTTGAATCGCCGTGTTTGTCTGTACGAAAACAAACACGCAGACAAGTACAAATGCTCCACAGTCCCACGGTGCATATATGGCTTTGTTTTCCGGATTTAACCGTGGCTGAAGCCAAAATAAGCAGGATGGCACTGATTCTCTCTGCTTACATTTCTGTAATCTGTAAATTTGGCAAATGTTTTCATTAGTCCTCTCAAAATTAAAAGAATGACAAATCAAACTGTTCTGCAGCTGGAGCTGTATCCTGATATCACATTGATGAACAGCATACGTTTTGTCAGTTATGTGATGTGACCGATTGCCATTTAACCCTGATGGGACATTCGTGGTTCCCAGATGATGAATCCTCATGACTTTGTTGATCCCCTGACTTTTCCCGTAGGGCCACCATGAGGTTGATGCATTTTTGTTATTTGGTGTGATACCACAACAACTATTTATGGTCCCCTCAGGATGAATTGTAATAACTGGACCCAGCGCCTTTTCATTTAGCACCATCAAGAGAAAAAATACCTGCAAAATGAATGACCTACCATCAGCCTCAGATGAAATTTGTGTTTAGTGCCAATTACTAACTCTCAAACGGGCAGTATTGTTGCAGCATACTCCGACCCGATCATACTTGGAGAGAGAGATTTATTACAATATGAAATATGATTATTTATTACTGGAGGAATCTGAAGTTATGAAAAGCCACAATTAACCATTAGCAGATTATTTATACAATGCACATAAAAATGAAAAATATGTGGTTTCCTGAGGGAGACTGTGAGATACAGATCAAAAGGGAGTGAGTCAGCCTTGTGTTATATTTTTATATTATATTGTTATATTATGATATTTCAACCTACTACTTCTTTTTGTTTCCCTTCATTGTCCAAGTTTGTTTTGTTGTATTATCAAGGTTCTATCAAGGTTTCTAAAGTAAAGAATGCACTTAAATGCTCACAAACAACTGTTGAATACTATTGGATATCTTTTGCAATTGTACAGCGTTTGTGTGATTTTGTGAGTCCTGCACATTTTATGAGTCCGACACCCTCTGTTTTATTGTGTGCCTTGTGGGGTGGGCCATTCCAACGGTATGACACGAAAAAACTCCAGTTCAAATGAAATAAAGACAAGGTTTAATAGCAAAAATAGCTGGATTTTTTTTCAACAGTGGATTCTATCACTGGCTGCTACAAAGCATTTCAGCACTGCAACAGTCATCACTATATTCTTCACTTGATTTGACTAAAGAACAATTAGAATAAAACCAAATCCCCTTTCCCCCATAGAAGAATATTAAGGCAGACGTCATTATCACAAACCCATGTCGGGGGGGATTCAGTCCTCCAAGTGAGTTGTTGGATATGTTGAGAAATATATCCGAGCTACATGTTCCTCTGGTAAGTTATCAGAAACCTGCAGAAGAAATTAGAGAGGAAGTCCGTTTCCCTTGTGGCCACTGGGGACAAGAGACTGTCTTGGGCTCAGCGAAAGGACTGAGGGGGAAACCTGCTAGCCGGTTGGCACTGATAAATTTCACAGGGTCTCCCAGAGTCACGGAGCTGTCAGCACAGAGTGATGGGCCGTGCCAGGACATGATCCACTGATCTAATTGGAGGATAGCTCAAAGACAGTAGAGGAGATTGCAGTTGATCTGTAGCTGTGGCTCGCCTCCTCTGGGGGATTTTTTCTGGTTTATATTTAGCTGTAGAGCAGTTTAATTTTTCAAACCTAGTTCTTGTGTCTTTTTTTTTTGATTTGGTCCTAGAAGACATGTCAACATAGCAACTTGTAAATAATGTGAAATGTTTCAAAAATACCTCCAGAAAGATCCAAAGAGCAGAAAAAGAAGCTTATTGTGAAGACAAATGCAGTCAATCACGAATGCTTCCAACAAAAGAAATGCATTCGCTGCATTGAGGAGGGAGTCAATACCCTGTTAACACAACATGGGCATAATGCCTCAACACAAACATGTTTGAAAATCGTTTCTGATGTGTTCTCTCAATTACTGCACGCTCCTCCAAAAATCAATATCTCATCTCTCAACCCAACGGAAGACTTGGAAGAGGCCTCAGTCAAACAGTCTGACAACGAAATGTATTTCCCGAGAAAAACAACAAGCAACTGACCTCAGGTGTTCAGCCGCTTGAGTTTCACACAGCCGGAGGGGGTGTTTCATAATATAACATGCAAAAGCACCTGGCTGACGTTCCTATTAGGGATCATTTCCAGCGAGTGGTGATGTAGGGTTCAGTGTGGATGCAACTGCACATCAGAGGATACGTTTACTGATGATGAACCGCTGCAGAGATCTGACCTGAGGTATCATGGTGAAGGGTTAGTCTTTTTAACTGCTGTCCCATCAACAGTCTTTGATAGCTAACTCCTCCGGGTATTAACTTTAACCACTGGTTTTCAACCCTTAAAAGGAAGCAATATCTATTTGCAGCCCCTTGTAATACATGTCTTATAGTATGTCCTCTATTTTATGCCATTTATAACACAACATACATACATAATAAACACCGTGACTTTTTATTGACTTACTATACAATGACTTTTTCAGAGCTCATTTTATAACACTTATTTGACAAACTAAAGCAGAACTTTAAAAAAAATGTTTGGGAACATATATATGACACTATATTAGGACTTTTTATAACATAATATATTACATACTACACTGCATACAGGTACATACAATACATTTAGCTTTAATTACTTTTTCATGGTATACTATACTTTTACTTTTCATGACAGCCTATGAATATGGGGCACAGACCATAGTAGGTTAACTAAGAGGACACAATGTTCTTTTGTTATTTAAATGAGATTTTAAATGACATACCATACCATGATTTTTTTATGACATAGTGTACTATGACTTATTTAAGCCATTTTTATGACGTCCTGTTGTATGACATATTTATGACTTACTATACTATGTATACTTGACATACTATACTATGATTTTTCATGATATTTTTATGACATGTTTATGATATAATATGATTTTATAACATTGTTTTATGACAAACTATACCCTTTCTTTTGATGACATACTATACATACTGTTCTATTAAAACAACGTTTTTATGTCATTTTATGAAAATTCAGTTCAATAGCTTCTATTTTGGACTTTAATCATAGTCTGAGTTATACGGAAAAGTCTAAATTAGATTTTGAACATACAATACTGAATTAAGCCTTGTACATGGGGGACCACTAGGTGAGCTAACAGAACACATGATCGACTGCTTTTTAAATCCATTTTATTTCTATGACATTTTTAAATGCCATTTTGTCTATACTATGACATTTTTATGACTTACGGCACTATGGATATTTATGACATTTTCCTGACTCTATATATATATATATATATATATATATATATATATATATATATGTATTTTCATACATTACTATTACTTTTTGTAGGACTTATATATGCTACTTTTTCATGACATACTACACTATGACCTTCCTATGCTATATCTTATACATATTGTACTGTGATTTTTTTTTTGACGTTTTTTAAGACATGAACTACAAATATAGCCAAGTCTTGTGTTAGGGAGTTTAGAGATTGTGGGCAGAGTAAAGAACCTCCTATAAAGACCCAGCCAAACTATGCTATGACTTTTTATGACATACTATAACAAGATTCTTTATGACATTTTTAACATACTATCCCATGATTTTCTAAAAATAAGATATGGTACATAGTCTCCGTAGCGTCACCCATATGTTTCTGAAGATCCTTTGTGAAAATCAAAGTGGGTGGCTTCCGACACAGCTTAACTCCCAGCTAATCCAAAGAAACGGGCAAAGTTGTCGGTGGAGCTGATGTGGGCCCTGGTGACACAGCAGAGGAGGCAGCTGTGAGCGACCTGACATGGCACCCACCTGTCTCAAAGCATTTCAACATGGGGTCCATGGGGATTGACTCACTTTTGGAGTCAGCCTCAAGTGGCCTTTTTTTAAAGAAGAGCAGCTTTTGACACTACTGCTTCATTTTACATCAGGTTGCCTCTTGCTTTTTTTATGACATATATATATATACTATTTTTTTCTATACTATCATCTTTATTGACATTTTTTATTGACATAGCATACACAACTTTTTTACAACATACTATTCTACGTCTTTCTTATGACATTGCTATGCTATAAATTTTTTATTACATTTTTTCACATACTTAAAAAAAAATTAAATGAAATGTTGCGTACACTATGGCATTTTTTAATACTATTATACAGTTGCAGCTACTGTATAATGTGTGAGGAGTTTAATCAAAAAGTAAAACTCCTCACACATCATTACCAAAAAGTCATTATTCTAATGTCAGGTAGTTTCGATGGACTAATTGTTGTAGACCTAAAACGGAAATCTGTATTTTTTTTCTCAAGAAGCAAGAGTACACAGTCATGCTAGCTTAAAGCATAGTGGTGCTTTAAGCTAAATGCTAACTACAGCATGCTAATGTGCCCACGTTGTCATGGCTAACACGCTTAGCTTAGCTTAGCAGGTTTAATGTTTTCCAACACTTAGTTTTGCATGTTAGTATGCTGCCACTTGCTAACTAGCACTGAATACAAAGTACAACTGAGGCTCGACAGCATGGTTGGATGGTTGGGCCTTAGTGGGATTGTGCAAGTTTCACCCATGAAGCATGGGAGTAGACAACTATCTTTGTCTTGTGTAGCACAAAGGCACTACATCTGCATTCCGTTGTGCAACCCTGTGTTGTACATTGACAATAAATGAACCTTGAATTTGAAATTGACAGTGATTAAACTAACTAATTTATGTAAAGGCAGTCCACGAACTTCCAAATGGCAAAACAAAGCTTATTGATTTTTTTATGCCTCATTACATGCAAAATTACAAATATAAATCTCAAGGTGGCGCCCGAGCAAAAGTCAGGGGATCAACAGCAACGGTAGGATTTGTCCTTTAGGTAATGTGAATGTCTTTACTAAATAATAATATTCGTTGGAATACTAACCGTCAGACGGACTATTCTCTGCACAGAGGCATGCTTTTAGCGTGGCTAAACATTGTAAAATCTTTGAAGCACCTTAGAAATAACAACAATAATAGTAATTTCTGTAGCAGAGCATTTTTTTTCCTTATGTTTTATCTTATTAATTATCTCACAGCCCCTTAGATTCTTTCAACAACGCCTTGGAGACTTCTCAACCCTGGTTTGAGAACCATTGCCTTGAATGAATTCTGTTCACTTTTCCTTCCTCAGACATTTTCAATCCAATCTATAACTCATTTACACGAATACATGTCCTGTAAGCAAATCCTGTCAGAGAAAGAAAACACATAACAAATTCAAATTGTTTCCCCCTGGCGTAAATCAAACGGTGGACAGGTCCAGAGCAGGGCTCACACTAATCTGAGCCTGGTGTCATGTGTACGCTGGCTACATATTCAAGTGTCCTTGTGAAGATAGTATCATTATTTCTCATATCGCCCATATTAATTGGGTCAGCAGCTGCAAGAAGCTTGACCTGTTTTGTTGCTTGGCAACGATTTCCAAAGCATACAGAAACATTTTAACTTGAACTTTTCTCGCAAAACAGATCAGCAACTTGTTCTGATATCTATTGAATCTCACAAAGTGGTCAACAGAAAATAGAGATTCTAACAAATGTATTGATTTATTGGTAACACAAGGTTCAACAGACATACAGCACACTGAGCAAACACTGAAAGGAGATTTCCTGTGCCTGAAGAAAAAACGCACGAACACACAGGAACTTAAGGAAGTGTCAGTTTTGCAACACAATTCAATGAAAACAGTATGAACAACAAAAGAGGAAACCCTCACGTTTAACCTAAACACATTACATCACAAACAGATTAGACCCTCCTCAAGTCCAGAGAGGTTCTGCCCTTTGGTGAGACACAAAAATCTAATGTCCTCATAGAGCTGTAATGTATAAAAGGATAATTACAGAACCAATTATGCTAAATAAATTGACCTCTTCACAGAATGGCCTTTGTCAAAGACAAGTGTAGCAGTACATCTACGCACTTCGCCAGCCTCCAGTGCACACATGCACGCACACACACACACACACACACACACACACACACACACACACACACACACACACACACAACATGCACTATTAAGTATAAAACATCCTTTACAGACACAAATAGACACCTTTGCTTCCACAATGTACGTACACACACACACACACACACACACACACACACACACACACACACACACACACACACGAAGTCCGGAGTGTACCACCAGAATAATTATGAAGTTTTACAGCTTTATATGTATAAAATCAGGTAATAAATGAATGCATAATAATGAATGAATTACAGGAACATTTAAATGGTGTATTAATAAACTACTTAAAAACATGTGAGCAGAGGACCACCTACAAATGGAATGAAATCCAACCCACAGCAGCAGCAGCAGCAGCAGGCGGAGCTCTGTCTTGCTTTGGATTCAACTTTAAGACGTGTTCACACATCTCTAAGCTCTAAAGAGAAATATTCAATTCAAATGCAATTCTGAAATGAAAACTTGAAATGTTAAAGCAGCAGGTGGATTGTGAGAAACATAATGATAGACAGGAATATGAGTAAATAGAATATAAAAAAACAAACATTTTTTAAATACATTTTGTGAATACATAATTAAATTAAATGTATAATTTAAAGACAGAATACAAAAAATCATTAACTGGCAAATGTTGATGATCTTTTAATCACTATCATTTTACTTTAGTATATAAATATATAAATGCCAGCAAATTTAATGAAATGATTTGAAATTGCCTTCTCGTCAAATTTATTCATCGATTATAATTAAACACGGCAGAAGTCTGTAAATATTCCGGTGGCACCCCCCAGGCTACATATATTTATAATAACGTTGAACAAACTCACAGTTAGGTTGTTATGGAGCAAAGGATGTGGTTATTTTTGATACTTTTTTTGGGAAATCAGTTTCCATGAAATTATAGTACATTACAGTCCATTATGATGCAGAGTGATGCAAGAACACTTAATATCATTCCACTCTGTCGTTCACGAGTATATCTCTGTTAAATTTGCATATCATCTTATGCAGCAATACTTATTCAAAATACAGTATTATTTGGTATCGTTGGTCCAATTTCTATGCAAAGTACTTAATTAAATGTGCCAAACTTTTACAAAGCAGTATAGTTAGTAATGCAGTAATAATTGAGTTAGTATTTGCACCTCACAGCAAAAAACAAACAAACAAACAAACAAAGAGCATACTGTTTTGGACCTAAAGCTCCAAATACTGTTTATGTATTTTAAAGAGACTTCGGCAGTGAACACTTTCAAAGCCAGTGCTGCAGGTTTCAGTTGCGTTTAAACATCAGGGATTTTTTTTTTTTTTTTACACTAGGATAATGTTTCAAATAAATACTTTTGCATGCATTCACCATGACTGCGAAACTATTTCTAAGACTTTTAAGGTTTATCTAGACATAAAGAAAGCCCTGAGCTTTGGAGCACAAGCCTCCCTTGCACTTCAATGGCATGTTTATACCAAGGGCAAAAAACCACCTCTCTGTTGGTATTCAGTCCAGGTGCAGCAGCCACATAAGCAATGATGAGGTGGCTTATTGGTTAACTATTTGATCTTAGCTGATTGCATTTATTATCTCTGCAACGAATATCAAGCGATGGCCTATGAATAAGTCATCAACGTACATTGATGTTCATTAGCATGTCATTTCAACGAGAAGTGAGAGTAAGAGCGACGTCACACGAGAATAACTTAAAATGATAAAGTCTTAGGATCAAATGAAGTAACAATTGTCTGTATGTCATGAAAGCAAATATAAGACATCACTATAGTAGACTGTAACTGGGACATCTTGCATTTTGTTGGTTATAGTATTATATACTGAATGTTTCCATCTGTATCTGAAGATATTATATATCAAGGCACTAGTGTAGCAGTGATACAATAAAATCCACTTGACTGCAGTGTTAAGACTGTAGAAATACTCCTCCGATATAGGCACCAAAATAGCTTCCCGTGACAAAATTGAATTATGAAAATGCAAAATCCGAGTGAGCACCGTGTCAATTAAAAGTTTGCATTCTGTTTTAAAAGAGGTTTTGTTATAAGAATTGGTGCCGTTTTAGAGGCTTTTAAAAAGAGTGTTTTTTTCAAAAATATATTCAAACAAATGCAACTGCAATCATGTCACATCACTTTGTCCTTCTCCTGAATCTCACGGACAGTCTTATCCGAAGAAAAGCGACGGTTTAAGATCTCGAGCTCTCCTTCTCACCCTGCCCACAGTTATGCAGTTCAAAGTTTCAGGAGCTCATGAGGTCACGGAGAGAGCTTATGGACATCAAAGGAGACGGCTGGTTCCTCCTGCTCTGCGCTGTCAATCACAATGCTCGGGTGCGTCTCTTGGGTTTCCATGGAAATGGTCGAGTGCGTGGAGGGCGTCGCTCCGAAGTGCGGCCCGTCCACCGAGAGAAGCATGGGCGTTCCCGCTCGCTTCAGACTGTCGCTCATGGTCATGTGCACCTCCTCCGGCGTCACGCCCATCTCCTTGCTGTACTCCGACGGCGACTTCCTCTTTATCCGCTCATACGTCTTGTCTTGGTTTTCCGGGAAGGTCTCGCTGTCCTGAAATCGCCCGAACAACCAAATGAAGAACCCGAAGAGGACGAACGCCGCCAGGCTCGGGACGAAGGCCAGGCACTTGACGTAGAGGCTGGCCCCGGTGTAGCGGCTGTGAAGGAACATGTCCCGCTCCACATAGGTTAGGTTGCTGTCCGGGTTGATGTTGGTGGAGCGCCACTCATAAGTGAGAGTGCTGTGGTTGAAGAGGACGAGTGTTTCCGGCTCCTCCACTGTAAAGATCTTCTCACCGGGCCCGACATACTGACCGTACTCGTAGGGCTGGTAGAAGATCTGGTTCTTCCACATGTTAAGGTCCAAAATCAGCACAAGGAAGATGATCCCGTAGTTGAACCACTTGCCTGTAAGGAGACACGTGGACTTCTGTTAGATTACGAACAAGGGTATCTTTGACAGCGGAGCAAGGAATAAACATCCATGCACTGTACAGATCATTTCACAGACAGGCAGATTGATGTACAGCGCAAGTCAACTCCAAACAAGATTCAGAGGGCAGAGTCAGACAGATAGATATGCTGTCACCTTCGTTTATCATGAATCCCTCCCCCTTTGCATATCGCTCACGCATCGAGACAGATCCATTTGTAGGCTCTACTTCCTCAACAGTATCTTCTAACGAGATCACTACATTACCACGAGACAGCCCCAGGTTGACTGATAGCAGGCAGATGTCTCCCCGGGCATACGTGACACCTTTCCCTTCCTTTCCCCCCGAGATATGCTGTTAATAAGCTTTTAGTTAAACCAATCACGTCGCGCCGGAGCCATTTCCATAATGCTTAATGGATATGCAATGCATTAGGGTTAACAACCTTTCGCGAATCACTGAGCGTTTGAACAGCTTAACATTTAGCACGGGAACATTGGTTTTGCCTTCTCTTTATGGTTGTGAGTCGGCGTGTGCACGCAGCGGAACAAAATGGAGAAACCGGGAGGACGGTTCCAAATGGGAAATACACTCGCTCTCCGAGAACATTAAGACACGGAGATGAGAGATGAGACTCGCACGGCAGGGAGGAACACGAGGAACAGGGAAAAAAACGCAGTTGCAGCGGCGGAGCCACCTGTGTGCCACATCAGCTACACATGTATAATAAATGGTTGCTGTGGTTTAACCATCAAACTGTTTCCCCTACGGAGGAAAAAGGGAAAAGTAGAGCAGGGAATGCATTTTTTGGTACTCACAATACAATTGAAAAATAGGCCAAAGTATGAGTATGTCTCGCTTTTGGAGCATTTGACTTATCTTCACTATTCAATCAGTCGATGAACATGGGTGTTGATTGACTTAAAGTTAAAAGCTATCTAGTAATGCTAAAGGTACTTTAATGGAACGATGAGATGACGCCGTTGTTGCCGTGGACGTGTCCGCCCGTACCTGTGATATGAATGTGGTACTCCTCTTTAAAGATACTCTTGCAGACAGGAAGCTTGACTTTGACATGCGTTGTTGACATTCCCGGTAGATTCATATCCAGGTCACCCATGAAGTGAGGGAACTCCCAGTCCTGAAACAAACAAACACACTCTGGCATATAAGTGTATCTTACGACCGCGATGATGTAGCCCCAGCTTCAGATTTAAATAACCACATCGGCGTGAAAAATGTCAGCCATGTATCGTGCTTTATTGGGTGTTGAACACTGAACTTTCTCATATTAGCTGATATTAAGTCTCTGCAGAGTCTGTTTGTGCGCTGACCACTGACTGGAGGTCGTAGATTGTAGACTTTGTGTTTACAGGTTGGTGGAGTGTACTAATGTGCACTGGGATTTCAACTTGTCAAAACACATCTAGAGGTTCCCCAAACCGACATGCAGAGGCGGCCCATGCCCTGTGGGGTCACTCGGCTCTTTTTGCTAGTATGCGGTTATATGTGGTGGCCAGTGGCGGTCACTACTCTTGATAAGGTATCCGAAAGAAATAAAGAAATTAAAATCAAGTGAAAGAAATACATTTTTACAGATGGCAAGAACATTTAGAGAGCATATCTTTCTCAAAATGTGTGTCCTGTGAAAACTATGTATTTCCTAAACATAAAGGAACAGTTTATATGAAAAATCACGTATTTGAATATATGTTTTTTCGCTGGACAGTGATGAAATGTAGAAACATGTGCTTCAGTTAGTGTGAGTTAAGAAAATGAATAATGTGTGTACCATCTTAAATTATTTCCCAAACTACTGACTCTAAGTCCTCTGGGGCCTGTAAATGACTTTGTACCATCTGATGTTGGAAATAGCTCCTTCAATTAAAACAAGTTTATTATTGTAAATAAATGCCATAATTGTGAGAAGCATTATGATGGGCTTTATTTTATAGTGACCAAACTGCTACTGTTAAAAGTGCAATACATATATTTTTTATATATACTCATTAACTACTACATTAACTTATGTAACTGTATTTAGTGACACATTGCATTATGAAAATGTGTTATTAAAATGGCACAGATGAAACTAATAGAAATAAAAAATAAATCACACAAAGACTGATGGCAAAGATAATTAAAATGTCTTCAAAACGTCTCTTTCTAAACTAACTTAATCATCTTGCAAATTAGCTTTTATCATCTCGATTACAGGAAAAAAAACACATGGTAAACTTAATTTCAGCATTTTTAATTTTTGATTAGCTCCATTTCCCCTCGGTTCGCGTTATTTGCACAGAGCTTGCTGCATCACACTACCACACGTCTACACTCGCTGTATCCTCATGTGATCCAGAGTCTCCCATGCCACTATCTATGAGCAGCATAACAGCTTGGTGATGGCCCCCTGGATATTAATTAAGTCCTCCACTCCTCTTCCATATCTGCAGTATCTGTTGCTATAACACTAACAGGCATGGCATTTAAGCCATGCACCTCCCTCCCACGAAATAATGAGTCTCTGCTAAAACATATATAGGAAGAGTATACACATATATATATATATATATATATATATATATATGTATATGGCTTATGGTGTGTATCGGCATATCATCCACGTATGTAAATGTCTATATTCATATGCAAAGGACATAGAAATCGGATATTCAGCTGGGAAATGCAGAAGAAAAACAGTTCAATTATACACAAAACTGTCAAAATAGTAAAACCCAGCTTGGAGGCATATCCAGACAGGTCATTAATTGGGGTATTAATTAGTTTGAGAACAACAACAAGCATTTTTTCTCATGGAGGTGAGAGATTAACTATGGCACCCTGTGCTCTGAGATGGAGGCGAATGAAGCTGTAGGGAGGGCTAAATTTGCGGATGAATTTTTATTGACTGGTGGAACGCAGCGACGGCCGCCAGCGCTTGTGCCGCGTAGCAGCGCAGGCTAACTTGACTCATAAATAACTGTAGTAAAAGTGCTTGCCGTACACTGTGCAGAAAATGAGAAGGGCCCGTCGTAAACAAATCCATGCGAGTGGAGAGTAATATACCGCCAAGTCAGAGGGAGAGGGGAGTCGCCGGACCAGATGTCTCGGGGAGTCAAGCGGAGATGTCAAAATAGGGAATGTGTCCATCACGTCACATCACATCAGTGGCTTCTTCAGAAGGCTGGGAAAGCTGGCCTCAGCAAGACACCAGCATTTTAGTGAGGAAACGCTCGCACACTGTAGGCTGAGCCGTTTCTCTGTATCTGCATAATCACAATCATTGAGTAAATGAATGAGAAAAACACCACAGTGCGAAGTAATTACTGGCCGGAGCAGCCAGAAGACCTCCTTTAAAATAATGAATTGTTTCAATAAATAAGTCTAGAAATCACTTTTAGCTCCAACTCCGGTTCTAATACGTATTACCATGGTAATTACAGTGGTGTCCTTGCCAGGTTTCTGTGGAGTGTATTTGTAACACTGGAAGATGTTCTCCCATGCAGCCTCTTGGTAATAAGCATAATCCACAGAGTAGACGCGTATATTTAGGAGATACCAAATATTAGTCTTGCAGTGTGTCCTCTAATACCCACCAACAAGGCCTCGTGAAATATGTTCATTAAGTATTTGGAGAGGCCGTGGTGAATTAGGCTCGCAGTCAAGCCACATACATGATTGGCCTGCGGTTCTGGCTCCTGGCTAGAGGCGTTAAAAAAAAAAAAAAAAAAAAGGCCTTCTCTCACTCTCTGTCTCTTCAATACAGTTATGTGTTTTTTTTGCCCAGACAAATACATTTGCATATTCATGAGCCACTGACACAGGCTTTATTGATGTACACGCTCCTGTGGGAGGGAGGACATCGGGTGGGAAAAAAAAGGGTGCAAAAAGTGAGGAAAAACTCCAATCTTGTGAGTCATCATTAAAGAAAATAAACTTGGCTCACAGGGGAGGCGGGGAGGAAAGAGTGAGTTCATGGCTGAGGTCTGGGAAAGAGGGATGGAGGGACTGAAAGAGAGGAGATGTAAAAGAGTAAACAACAGTTTGTATTTATCTATGTATTTGTGGGTCTATGTATGTGTATGTGTGTGTGTGTGTGTGTGTGTGTGTGTGTGTGTGTGTGTGTGTGTGTGTGTCCATGCTTTTGTATCCATGCCAACTGAGAGTGATCAAACACCTCTCTCGCTGCTCTGTGCCGCAGTGCCCCATTGATGAATAGGAGGGGAGGGAGGGGGGAGGGACGGGAACTGGCAAGATGGGTACCGAAGTAAGCCAAGAAACCTCCCAGCTCCCTTTTTTTTAATTGGCCTCAGGGGAGCGGTCTACCTGCATGACAATGAGAAGGTCGAAGACCAAGATGAAGGAGGCCAGAAAGGCTCTGGAGACCTCGTCGCTGGGCAGGAAGCCTCGGTTCAGGTGGTCCCAGCTGATCCAGTCAGTACTGATGACCAGAACCACTACCGACGTCAAAGAGAAGAGCACTGTCCTGCAAGGAGAGGAGAGGAAGAAGGGAAGGACGAGAGGAGAGTAGAGGCAAGAGAGGAGAGGAAAGAAGGAAAAGAAACGATAGGAGAGAAGAGGAAACGGAGGAAGAGGAGAGGATGTAAGAAGAGAAAGGAAGAAAAGGAAAAGAGAGGAGAAGAGAGGAAAGAAGAGGCACAGAGATGAGAGGAAAAGAGAAGAGTGGAAGGAGAGAACGAGTGAAACAGAGGAGAGGCAATGAGAAGAGACAAGAGGATGGGAGAGGGAGTAAAAGGAGGGAAGCAGAGGAGAGGGGATGAGTAAAGGGAAGGAAAGAAAGGGGGATAGAGGCAAAGAGACAAAAGAAAAAGGAAAGATAAATCAGTGAATGACGCACATTAAAAAGTACAAGACCATGAAAAATGTTTAAATATAACTTCAAAATTTCAAACTACGTGATGTGATCAGTTAATATTGTATATCTTGGAAGACAAACAGCTCTACTTCCTCACCCACGTCAAATACAAGAAAAGATAAATCAGATAAATCCAGTTTCTCTTTTCATGGACTCAATAATGTATTGAACAACAATTTTACCTGGATTTGAAAAATGGCAGCAGATAAAGCTCCCAGGAAGATGAATGTGCAAAAAAGAAAACGGTGTCTGTTTGTGGATGCAGAGACAAAGCAATTCAAAAACCCTTCTGCATACATATTTCCATGTATTTCCATATTTAACATTGAGCCGAACTATTTCATTCACCTGCATGCAGCAATTGCTTTGTGTTTTTTTTTTTTTCCTGCAATCTTCCATACTCTGAATTGTGTTTATGTCACATTGCTGTAATTCTGCATTAACTGTTTACTAGGAAGCCATGTGAGGAGAGGCACATTGAGAAGGGCTAGTATTATCCTCCACTGTGCATTGTGCCTCAATGTCACCCAGTGATTGCTGTGCGGTTGTGTGCATTCTCCCACCACCACATGTCGGCTGGCTGCATTGCAGAGAGCGGATGCCAGCTCATATCCCATTTCAGCTGCATTTTTTAGGGTTGTATTATTCCACAGCGAGATTCGTTTCCTCAGCTATAGGCCCATTTTTTTTGGCACCGTCTTTTACAATTTGCCACGACCCTTCAGCGCTTATTGACAAGATGTATCCCGCAACGCATTTTAGCAATCATATTTCCAGCTCTGAATTTCAAACGAAAGCTCATCAAACCCGGCATTGATTGGGACAGTGTGAGTCGGGGCATCCGTCAATAAAATGAAGGGCTGCGGGGAAAAAAAAGTCAGAACAATTCCACTGCTTGCATTCTAATCGCAGGTGAATCAATCCCGCGAAAGGAAATGTTAAACACCGCAGGCAAACAGTCCTTGAAGTTAGAGGCATCTAAAGTCCCGACCTCTCTGTGTACGTACCAAACAGATGTCAACCGGCTTCAACCGTATCCTCTTCCCCACGTCCTTCACTTCTCGCCATGACCCTAAAGTGAACCACCGGAGAGGAATCCGCATGTCGCGTTTGACTGACAGCACTGAGCCACTCTGGTGAATGAACACCGCCGGGACCGCACACTGGCGGTGTAATACATCAAAAACAGGGAACGCTTCTACCCGGCCGTCTAGTAATGGCCGCATCAGACATGGTTTGCAGCATTTGTTTAGCAGTTATTTAAGGGTCACAGCTTGTGGTAGGGGAAGTAAAAGGCAGGGCTATGGTTTGCCCCGTGACCTTGCTGTGTCCATTGATTTTCACCCTGTTCTCCTAATTAAAGGTGCTGACACTGAGTGAGGGAAGATTAACACGGCTATTGACTGCGTGTAACCCTGCTGGAGAGACCACATAACCCACACATGTGCGCACACACACACAAACACACACACACACAACAGAGCCTTCTAGGAATATATAATGCATTCTAGTAAGTAAGTAGGTAGAGAAATTGAAGTGAAATCTTATGTGCATACAGACAAAGATACACATGGGCTCTAAAGATGTAATGATTACTGGTTTTACGAGTGACCAAGGCCAAATTCATGTTTAAAATTGTAATTGTTATTAAAACGGTGTTAGATTAACGCCAGTGTATTAAGTTGAAGTCTGTTCTAAATGAAATAGTGATTCTCTCCTGTTGATAGCTGTCAGCGTAGTTTAGGCTATTTGTTGGTGAACAACTCCTCAAGACCCAAGCCAAGTCTGTCCCGTTTCTCTTTATAATTGTGTTATGACATTTTCATACCGTTTCATCTCTAACGGTCTCACGGAGTTTATCAACGTACCAGAAGAGAAATATCCTGTTGTTGCCTTGCTTCCAGAACCTTCTGGCTGCTTTGCCCCAGTCTGGGTAGTGCTGATCCTGGAGCATCATATCTGTCACCTGCAGAAAGGAAAAACGTACTGAAATGCTTATGAAGAATGGATGTAGAGGACGTTAAGCCAGTTTAGCTGAGCTTTCCATGAAGACTGAAAACAGAGGCAAACCGCAAGCTGTGTTTAAAGGTAATATTCAGTATATAAAGAACACTAATTAACAGGTTAATGCTACACTATTTCCTATTTCCTAATTCCTTCCTGGAAGTTACTTTAATCCATCTTTTGGTCACCAATACATTTGAATTATTGAACTGTTTTATGAATATAATTATGCAAAATGATGAACAATTCCAAATGACACAGGTTATAAACACACACAAGACAAGTGATTATATGGCTATTTATGTTCATCTATTAAATAATTGACACTGAATAACACTTTATCTGTGATTAAACACTAATGAGTCTGTAATAACTTTCAATAAATATTGACTTAATTATTATTAATGTTGACGTTGTACCTGTCTATCCACTGCTGATAACAGTTGGTGATAATGTCTTCACATGATTCATCTTAATGGCATTACTAATAATCAATAGTAGATTTTGCTAAGTGGATACAGAGTTGTATCAGAGAGCACGTTAACCGCGAGTATAATAATTCCCTCTGTATTCTTTGAGCCGAGGCACTGCTGCAGGAGCAAGGTCAGTTCGTCAATAAAGCGCCTCGCTGCAGTTACTGTAGCTCATGTTGAAAGAGGGATTTGAATCAGGCAGTGTGTTCGAGATGTTTCTGCCGTTGCAGCATTGTGGAAAAACAGACACTTCCTGTTCGCTCATCTCGTGAAGACACACTGTAAATCTGCAAGGCGAGGGAGACACAGAGGTCATCTTCAAAGTGCCTTGTTGAATTAATCGAATATAAAAAACCTTGTGGGTAATTTTTGGAATCAGCACTTTGACTTGGCCCAACTTTTTTTCTCACTCACTCACACACACACACACACACACACACACACACACACACACACACACACACACACACACACACACACACACACACACACACACACACACACACACACACCTACACACAATCTCGCTGTCTCCCTGATTCACCTTCTCACTTGCTGCTTCCCCTGTCTCCCTTCTGACCAGGCTTCTACATTTCCCTTTCCCCTTCACCTCTGTTTCTTTCTCCTCCCCCTCCTCCCTCCTCCTCCTCCTCCTCCTCCCCCTCTCCCGTCTCTCCTTCCACCCGCTCTCTTTCTCTGCAGTATGTACTCTAGAATACTAATGTGACCGGTGAGGGAGCTTGTCAAGTTGTCTCAGCTGTGTGCATGTCGGTGCCAGAGCCCCACTCCTCCCACCACAGGTAGTCCACTCCCGCTGGAGCTCTCCTCCTCTCTTTATGTTGACAAATGAACAGAGGTAGGTTTCTCCTCCAACACACTCTGCACCTCCCTGTGCATTCATTGTTTCCTCCGACCCATCTTAGATCAAACTGCTTGTTACTCTGAGGATTTGGTAGCAGATTGAACTGGATCGGCACAGGGAGCTTTAAGGGTGTGTCTTATGACGGTTGAGAGAATACACCTGACCTAGTATTTAGAGGAGTGTGTGAAGAACCATGTATCTTCCATATGATTTTAATTTACTATAACTGTGGATGAATAAAACATTTAAGTTCAGCCTGAGCTGCTAATTAGCTCATTTAAAAGGGTGTATCCATCGTACTTTGGCCCTAAAAAGCTATCTCCAATGTATCCTCTCAGAGTGTGGCTGCAGAGCTGGTTGTGTGAGGGTTAAAGTCTGTGCATGGACAGTACAGCATCAGAACAGTTACATTTGGGTTTAATTACCTCAAAAAACAGGCTTTGGCTGATGTGAGGCATCCATGTTTGTTTGCTTTTTCAGGCACTTCAATGAGCACCAAATCCAAACGATTAGAGCAGTTGGAAAAATGTAATAATCACGGTTGTGATTTAGATGTTTTAGAAGTCAGAAAATGGTAATTATGGTAAATCCAATAAGACATGTACATGAAATACTTCCTCAGCCACTGCTATGCTTTGAGCTGAATGCTAAAAAACAAATATTAACATACAATTAGCAAGCTAAAGTGCTAACGCTTACAGCTAGCTAATAGCTAACGTCAGATGTTACCGGATGTTAACATGCTGACGTTTTGCATAACACTTTGGTGAGTATCATACCTCAATACTTTTTTGTACCAGCAGACATTTTTCAATATCAACAACTGACAAAAACGTTTAAATGTGAGAACTTGACCTTGCATTAAATGAAAACACATTGTTATATTTAAGGGGTAGGAGCATATGAATACATACTTCTTCCTACTCCTTTTTGGACATGTGATATATATTGATTTTTTATTCTGGTTATTCGTTACATGTTGAATAAAAACAATCTATCTTATATTTATAGGTATGGAACAAATTATCGTTTTCATAACAGTACCAAAAATTGTTTAGCATGTTGATGTAGCATACTAATGTTCTGCAATTTAGCAATATTGAATATTTCCTTTCACGAGTGCAAACGTCTCTAATGTCTTTGGAGCCTCACCATCCAGGCAGTGACAAAGTCTCCCATCCACGTCCCCACTGCAGCAATCTTCATGAAGCTCTCATTCCTGATGCCCATGGAGTCCGTCACCATGTGAGGCCTGTGAGGAAAGAAGAGCAAGAATGAAAAGGACATAAAAAAAAATGAAGTAAATGTTATGAGGGAGGCAGACACGGAAGGGGGCAACAAGACTCACAAAACGAGCCAATAGAGGGAGAGTCAGTGCAGGACGAAGAGAAAACGGTCACTGCCGCTAAGTATCGTGATACTAGCTGTCAGAGTCAATCAATATCAATCTGATCCTGTGAAAACAATGAGCGATGGCTCTACCTTCCGTTAAGCCCTGAGGATTGTAAACAATTTACACCAGCGCAATGGAATTTATGCACTAGCACCGCTTTCATTTGGTCCTGTAGTGTTTTGCAAATTATCCATTTGTTTGGCAAATTTGTCTCATGTCTAGTCGATTTCAAATCAACACAGCCATCCCAAAGAGACCCCCCCCCCCCCCCTATTAATGCACTAGATCTGACTGAGCTCAGTTAACATCAACTGCAGCAGCACAGAAGCAAAACATAGACTAGGTCAAGACATGCCATTAGTGAGACAATCTCACATGGAATAGTATCTGATAAGAAATGACATGCTTTCTTTTGGAATCCTAGTTATGCCTTCATCTCTGTACAGTAAGTGAAGATGAGAAGCTTTTGTTCAGCCCCACAAACCCACCCACACAACACACAACACACTCTCTTACACACACACACACACACACACACACACACACACACACACACACACACACACACACACACACACACACACACACACACACCACATCACTCCGTTTTCTCCAGGTAATGGCGCAGGGAGGGAGGAAAAGTGGGTCAGTCGCCTCCTATATGGGACCCGTGCCGGGGAGAACAGAGGGGAGCGAGGAGGCCTGTTTGATCTCCTGGCAGCCAGTGTCTTAGAGGCTGAGTTGAGCAGGTGGGCACCCATCACCTCCCACCACCTCAAGCCCCATCTCACCCCCCACAGGTCACCATCATGAATATAATAGACGGCGATGGATAGGGCTCTGGCTGTGCTTTCAAGGGGTCGTATTTGAAGTCAATGGCTTCATTCGTCTTTGTTTTCCCCCGGCCATTTTCTGGCCGCCAGCAGACACCAATAAAAATGTTTTCTATTGCACAAAGGGGCTCTGGAAAAAAAATCTCACCTACAACCTGCTGGTGTACATTTCCTTCCCTCGCTCTATAAATGCTTCATTTTCATTTCCTTTAGCTGATTGCATTAAAAGTTCCATGTGGCGTGCTGTTCACTCTGTAAATGAGTCGTTGTCAGACAAGTCTAAACAATCTCTTGAGAAGCAATGGAGGGTAATCCTTTGAAGTTATTAGCTAATGTAGCAGCTTTAATAGGTGTTCATTTTGAATTCATGTTAATTGCTCGTGCCTTTTTCACATTATGCATGAGTCTGGACCTGAGAAGCATAACAAATGCTCATATGTGACGCAAAAACGATGATGACCGATTGTGGCGAACCAGTGACCCAAAATGTCAAAACTACCCGTTGACTGCAATTGTGCGCAAAATACTCTTTCCTTGGAAGGAAACATTATAAATCATTTTTTGTCAATGCAGCACGCATTTAACAGATTTGACAGGATTTTATTGACGAAAACGTGCAGTACTGCGGGTGACGTATTGCCTCGCTCAAGCCCGCAAATAAAACAGCCTTGATTGGAATGGCGATTTATATCTGCATTAAGTCAGTTAGACATTCAGCGGCTTGGCACTGCTCCAGTTACCAAGGGGATCCCATTGGGAGTCATTTAGCCGCAGCGAAATACTGATCGATACTTCTGGAAATGCTGTCTGGCACCACATGCAAGGCTTTAAATCTAAAAAAAAAAAAAAAAAAAACCCTTACCCCGCCGCCAACCCCTGCCCTTCTCACATATTTAATTGAGCAAATGTTACCCCTGTGCTGAAAGAGATGGTTTTATTTTTTTGCAGAGCACCTATGATGAGTTTGGGGACTCTTCGCACTGCATGATCAGAGGCAGAACTCTCTGACTTATTCATGCTGACTGAAAATTTAATGGCCTTTAGAGCCGGATGACCTAATGAGAGAATTCAGTGTAGTGGAACATCAGTACAGTAGCACCATGAATAATCGGCCCCAAAATGGCCCCCGTGGCTTAATCGCAGAGGCAGTGGCAGCGCCAGCAACGGCCGGCTCAGCCAGCTCTGACCCCCCCTGTGGAATGTTATCAGGTTTCCCACACTTGTTCGGACAAAATACTCAAGGACGTGTCAATGCCTTTCAAAAGTCTTGTTCCATCACATGCAAGAAATTACAATTTTGCGCTACAGAGGGTACAGAGTTATGGAGTTATGAGTTTGGACATTACCCCTGTGTGACATTGACATGAAAAAGGCCATTTTAAAAGTGGTCATCTGCAGGATCATTGCATTTTTATTTTTGCTTTAATTATCTCAAGTGCTTAGAAATCATCGTCATATTTAAGAGATTGCATGGTTAGAAATTGTGGATAGCAATATCTCTTTCTTCGTATATTACTTTGACTTGTGCTGGTACTAGTGTTCGGAAGCTTGCAGCTTTCTCGAGAACCGCTCATGAGCAAAACACCTCCCGTGACGTAGTTGCATCCCCTGGCAATGCTAGAGAATGCGCGCCATTTGGGTACAAAAGCTCACCCAAACATGCTGTCCAGCGGTATAATATGGTAGCGCTGTAGCCAGGTAGTGCAACAGCTAACAGAGGACCCGTCTCAATACACTGTGTTCACAATGCCCTCCTAATAAATATGTCCTGAAGATCTCAAGAGCTCGCTCTGCATGTCCTTGAGTTCTCAGCAATACAACTGCCAAAGTGTGAAGTGGAGCAGACGAGCGGTTGTTGAGAAACTCGCAGGACAGACAGAGACTCCTTTCTTTTTAGTTTGATAAAGCTTCAGTTTGTGACAGCACTCCTCTTTTCCTAGTCTGTTTTGCTAATACGGCACATGCTTGTATTATAATTCTTCCATCTATATTCACTCCAGTCAAATGGATCTCCTACTGTGCACCAGATTGTTTTTTTTTATTTATAATTATGTATCAGTTGAATATTGTTTTATATTGTTATTATGTTTTGATAGACTGGGCAGTAATTCAGTATTATTGTGTTGGAGCATGCTGTTATAGTCACAGCTTTTTAATAAGGTGCAACAATGTACGGCTGCAACTAATGATTATTTGTATGATTGATAATTCTGCAGATTATTTCATTTATTGACCCATCCAAAAGAAACTAACTAGCTAAAATACCAACTATATCATCCCAGAGAACAAGGTGGTAGAAATAGCTTGTTTTGTCTGATTTACAGTCCCAAACCCCAACATGATCAGTTTAATAGAACATATGACACAGAAAAGGTTCCCCACATGTTTTTCAGTTTTTTACTTAGAGGGTGACTGAAATGGTTACTCGGTCATCAAA
Organism: Cebidichthys violaceus; assembly: GCF_023349555.1. NCBI lineage: Eukaryota > Metazoa > Chordata > Actinopteri > Perciformes > Stichaeidae > Cebidichthys > Cebidichthys violaceus. The sequence goes on from NW_027176483.1 coordinate 5,716,217, forward strand.
ATAACTGGCAATTAATTTTCAGTTTATTGAGTAATTGATTAATTATTGACAAATTCTTCTGGCTCTTATACAATGATTTAAATCATGTCTGGAATTTTAACTTTAAAAGAAGCTTAAACAGTTATCAAACTTTGTTTGCTATTGAATTGGTGTTTTTTTTATCTCAGCAGTTATCTTTAACAACCTGCAGCACAGTGCCAAAAACACTTCTGCAATAGCACTTTCTAATATTCCATATATTAATTAATTCAAAGATAAAAGTTTATGGTTTAATATATTTATTTTTGTAATCAAATTCTCAACCTAAGGATTTCCAAGGCCCATGGGAGCCTTGGTGATTAAGCTTATAAAACAGCATGCTGAGAGAACTTTCCCTCCTCGGAGTCGTCAATACTCTGAGCTCCATTTGTCTTGTTTTCACTGTCCATTTGGACGTATAGGCCTTCATGCAGGCTTGTATAATCTTGTTTTCTCTGTCAGGCAGCCAGTGATTTAGAGGCCATGGTAACTAAGTGACCCCTTCTGCCCTGTAAAGGCTGGACTCATTTAGAACATTAAATTGCGACCTTGGCTGGCTCCACATTGAAATGCATTGCCTGCACAACAGCGTCATATTTACAGTATAACACTGAGCAGCACTAGTTACCAGGGCGCATAAAGCTGTCAATACACACTCTTTTCACTATCACTACAGCATCTCTCAAGGCAACTTGCTTCAATCTCAATTCATCACTCAGCACAGAGTGAGCCCACATATTGTATTATACTGGCTGGAGATTGAGTCCTTTAGTCCTTATCCTTCCCTTAGCTCAGGAGTAGGAGTGAATGCAATCGGGCAATATCCTGGACGGCCCTCCAGTCCCCCTATGAGCTTTGGATCAGGACAGAAAGGTCCAAAACCAGGTCTCCCTGCACCTTTACATTGATTTACAAGCACACTAGTAACCTCCGTCAAATTAAACGACACAATACGTCATTTTAGAACAATATAGAGAGCCGTTTTCTGACCTGACACTCCTATCAGGAATACATTATTTATGCGTGTCTTTCAAAACTGTCATGAATCACTGTTGCAAAAATAAATGATGTGACGCTATTTTCAAGGTTTGGTTAAGGCACGAATATGACTTGGTTGTGTTTAGGGAAACATCACGGTTTGGGTGATTTTGTATTACTTAGTTAAGGTTAGGGGTCCTTAGAGGTTATTATAAACCAAAATTGATTGTCAGTAGGAAACAGGAAACGAACAGCAGTCCCCTGAGATAAAGTACGGCATTTTGTCAACCCATCCATTGATCTTGACCTCCTTCCTCTACAGAATTTGCCGCTCTGTGATCACGTCACCTGATTTACACCGATGGACAAGAGTCATTATTATTTTACTTTAATTTGTTATCTTCAGCCTCCTGGTCATGTTTTGCACATGCAAACACCATATTCTTGTTTCAGAAATCTGAATATACTAACTGGAGAACTTCACCATTCTTACAGGTTCTTTGCTAAATCCAAGACATGAAGCAGGTAGTCAGTGAAGAAAAGACAAATATAATTACCAATGCAATGTCTACATGCTGAAATATCAGCAAAAGTCAGAAGATTAGAAGGAGGAATCAAAGCAAAAATCAAAGACACGCCAGCACTTGACGTACAAAGATGATCAAAAACCTGGATGATATTAGAATCATGTAAACTGGGACATGAACATATGTTTCTCTAGCTTTCATTAAAACAATCTGAACATGATCATGTCAAAGAACTCACTTAAAAAAGCTACCTTACACATATTATCACTAGCAGAAAACTCATTGTGTATTAAATCATATTTTTTGTTGAGAAGTAGAATGTTTTCGTAATTTTTTATTTTTTATTTTTTTTTTACAATTTCAACAATAACATTAAAATTCAAGCATTTTATACAACTGGTAAGAAAATGTGAAGCTTTGAAAGACTGGCACGCTATCAGGTACTAGTAGTACTGAAACACAATGTAGAGATGGAAAAGACCGACTGTGGCATTACACACAAACATGAACACATGCATGGACCATCCATCTGTCCTGCCACAGCACTGCGCCCCACCTTCCATCTACACATACGCTTACATTCATCTATAATATAATACATATCGCATATATTCCCGGTGGAGGCGCACCGCCGTCAAGGTTGTCATGTGTATTGTTTACAATGTGGCCGTTTCTCTTCATGTGACAGTGAGGTATGAGGGGGACGACTGGGCTGCAGCCACCGCTGATGCTCCTCCCCTCTGTCCCACAAAACAGCAGGATAATAAAATGAGAGAGGAAATGACCGACTTCACCGCTTCATCTAGCACACAGTCTGTTTCAGAGGTATTTCCGAGAGCCGAGAAAATGACTTTGATGGAAACGCTTTACACGTACTAAATACTCGATAAATAAGTAATGAGTCATTTTCAAGACACCGACGTAATGTGCATGTGTAGGAGTGTGAACGACCGCAGTAGATATGCTTAGAAAGTAGGTGTGGGTGTGTGAAAGTATGAGAGCGGCAGAGTGACGAAGGCAAGGAAAGATCAATGAATCCAAACGGCAAGATGTTTCCTGCGTTTTAAATACAGCCACAGGTTTCTATATTAAGTCTTAATAATGAAAGCTGTTTCTGACAAGGTACTGCATGGTATATTTGTGTTGTCCCAAATATTATGACAAGCAAATCAGTTCACTTAAACACAGACATTCTTCAGAATTATTTGATTACGGCTGCAGCTCATGATTATTTTTGGTATAGATCAATCTAACGGTTATTGATTAAACAGCTATTTAAATTAAATTTAAATTAAAATTAAATTAAATTTAATTAAATGCTATTCTTTAGACCAAATAACATATTTGTTGTTTTATGTGAAAGCAAAAGACCTTCAATTTTCTTAAACAGGAAAAAGAGGAAATGTAGGAAATGTAACAATTGAGCGACACAAACCAGAGAATGTGGGACATATATTTGCTTGAAAAAAAAAGAAAAGAAAAAAGAATATATATATATATATATATATATATATATATATATATATATATATATGTATATATAGTATATATAGAAATATATAGAATATATAGTATATAATTATATATAGAATATATAGTATATATAGTAAGTATATATAGTATATATAGAAACCTGGATAATATTAGAATCATGTAAACTGAATCATGTAAACTATATATATTTAGTTTAATTCAAATCCAAATCCCTTTCGACCCTCTTTCGATACATTTCTGCATTAACTAGAAGCCAGATCATAGAACCCGTTGTTGAAAAAAGCTGGCAGCAACAAGTCCCATGTGTGATTGCATGCAACAGGAGGCCTCTACGTACCACCACGTGCTATTTATTCAGCCTTTTGAATCTACTTGTCCGTGGAATTACCCCAGCTTAGTGCCAGACAAGCAAACAGACAGACGAGGGGGACTAGCATGCACTCAGCACAAAGGATCATGGTAAACAAAGTAAACAAATGCCCTCATATGATGGGGTCTAATCCCACTTAGGGTATCACTGTAGTCAAATGCCACATCCATCCCTCCCTGCTCCTCAGCAAAGATATCCACCAGCTGCAACCCTCCCTCCACCCTTCGCTTAGCTCACCCCTCTTCCTCCCCCTATCCTGACACCCATCCATCTCTCTCCTTACCAGAGAAGTATGGAAGTCATTTTACAGCTTTATTGTCCCATTCCAGCTCAACAAACCCCCTCCCTCCCTCCTTACTTCCACCTTCACGTACTGTACCACCCCCTTTCTCTAAATTAGTCATGATTAATGTGTACGCCACGCATTGGGCCGTCTTAATTAAATAACACCATCTAATTAGGGGCCGATTTCGGCTGGTAATGGCGCCGTAAGATGGCGGAATGGGATTGTGCGGCGTGACAAAACATTCATGAAGTCCGTCAAACTCCCTGGGCGGTCACACTCCCCTGGTTTCACACAAACAGCCCCCTCCTAATCTGACAGTTACATTAAAATGCAAATAGCCCAGATGTGAGGGTTTGGTAACAAGTGAGGCTTACAGCTCCCAGGGTGCCACAATGGACCCCCCCCCAACCCCCCCGATATGATATAAGCCAGGTAACAGGTTGATAGCTGTTGACCTAGAAGAGGCTGTTTAAACATTGGCACCGTTAGACACGTGTAAGATTACGCAGTCTGGAAATCTCTTGGAGCCGAGAGATAGCGGCTCTGATGAATCCATCGTACATGAATAAATACTTGTCATCCGAAAAGATATACAATCCCTTATCAGTGATTGTTTACCGTCCTGATAGCGCGGTTTTGTGGACGTATCGCTCGTTTTAATTAAATCAAGCTCAAGACGGACTGAAAGGTCAAAGAAAATTAAAGCATATTAATGAGCGGAGGGCACGGGCGGCATACTGCATCAGGTCAGGGAGACAGACGCCAACCCCCCCCCCCCCTCCTTTCTCCCTCCGACCTCGTCACACACACACCCACATCACACACATACATGTCCCAGCGAACTTGAGCAAGGTGCGAGACGTGAACAATATGTGGTTGGTGTCTGTCTCTCTGTGTGTGTGTGTGTGTGTGTGTGTGTGTGTGTGTGTGTGTGTGTGGGACGCCCTGTCTAGAGCATCCCCTGCAGTGCACCATCATGGCTAGATGTCAAAGCCAGCTATTCCAAAATACCTACCCTTTAAAACCCCTTAGCAGCAATAATACCTCACAGCGGCTTGTGCTCTTGGTACAAATAAAAAGGAAAAACACCATTCACTCCCACAGAGGGGCAGCTGCCGTCACAAAGGGATATTGTACTTTTCCTTTGTGCTGTGGCTAAAGAGAAAACTACAACATCCTTGCTGTGGGGGTGAGGGATTGGTTGGAGTAGTGAAGGGGGCGATGCAAATAGGGGTTTGGACATGAATCAAAAGACTTAAGTTTCACTGCATCATCGGGGCTGGACCACTTCTTCCCGCTCCCTCTTTCCCCAGGACTCCCATCCTCTCATCCCCCCCCCCCCCCCTCCGCTCACTCTGCTGCATTCATGCTATCGCAGCCGGGAGACCGTCTTCCGAAGGGCATCCTGGCAGAGTGTGAACATTGCTCTTACATGTCGGTCTTGAACAGAGATGTGAACACTAATGGTTTTTGGCAGGGCCCGGGTCCTCAGTGGACACGCTGCTGGAGCAGAAAGAAAACAAGCGGGAAAAGCGGGACAGGAGGGGAGGAGCAGGAGGGGGGGGGGGGGGGGGGGGGTTGGGACAAGTGCAGAGAAAGACCAGGTGTCTTGGCAGCGGCGGGCTCACTCGCTTTACAACAGCACCATCTGTCTTTGTGGGGAGAGCCTTACATTGTTGGATAACTGATGTCGCTGCTCAACACGCATCCAGAGCACTGGGTGAGTTTTAGTGTCGTGTCAGCCAGTTTAATTGTTTAATAGGCTGTTACGGTTGCTACTTTTTATATCTGGACGAAGTGATGCGGCTAATATGAGCAGAGTGACTTGCACATGTTAGACGGACATAAATTATAGATCATATTATAAATTATTTACTTTCATCTTCATCTCTCAAAATGCCTGAGTGACTCATTATTTTTCCTGAACTATTATTCGAATGTCATCTGGTGAAAGAGTCCGAACGGCAGAGAGATGCACTGACGGACTCTAAAGGGCCTCTTTTCAAGGCAGAAATGAGAGGCAGTAAAAAGGAATCCTCTTTGTGACAGATGCACTCAGTGCGACTGCAAATGTAACTTTTCCATGAGCAAGCAACATTCATCGTCTCAGCGGTCCTGCACCTCTCTGCTCAGCTCTGTCTCCGGCCAACCGGAGAGACGGGACAAGATGGATGCCGTGTCACCGCGCTGGCCGGAGTGACAGATGGGCTGATTACACGAACGCATCCCTCCGGCCGTAGAAAAACAACACAACTTGCCTGCAAGCTAATGGCCTTCATCTGCCTGCACCGTATGGGTAGTTGATGTGTGTTGTTAATATGGAAAAGCAGCACTGTTATGGACAGATCCCATTACAGCCGTGGCCTCCCTCTTGACAGCTTGTACCGGAATAGACACCTGCCACACAGGTTTTTTTTTTTTTTTTTTACAGCCCCCAAACAGACAAAACGCTAAATCACCGCGTGGCAACCTCGTGTCCGGCCGGCTGGCTTCAAGGGCATGTTTTCCTACCTCTAGACGGACACATTGCAAATGCATAAACGGATTCCTGTCACTGGCTTGATGTGTGGGTGGGTGTCAGGCTCTGCAGTGCGCAGTGGTTTCTCAGCAGGAAAGCCGGGGCAACAGGAGCAAAAACCAAGGCATCAGCCAAGAGAGACACGGCAAACACACCTTGGTTTTTGGCCAAAGATATGTTGGAAAAAAAAAAAAAAAAAAAAAAAAAAAAAAAGATCATGAGAGAATAAGTGTGGGTGCTGAAGGTGATCTTTCAGGATTAGCCACCCTCCTCTTGCCTTGCGCCTACCTGTGATTTAAAGGCCGGGCTGATTAATCATACTGCCATTGAGTCTCTGTTCAGGCGAGACGTTTAGATCAATCACGCCCGCCGGAGGGGAGCGTACAGTGGCTCTTACAAATGGGAAGCAGAGAATGAGGAAAAAGGGGCAGAGAGAGAGAGAGAGAGAGAGAGAGAGAGAGAGAGAGAGAGAGAGAGAGAGAGAGAGAGAGAGAGAGAGAGAGAGAGAGAGAAAGAGAAGAGAGAGAGATTGAATGGCTTACTCCATGCTCCCAGCCATCAGCAGGAAAAGGTTGTAGATGTGTGAGAAGATGAAGAGGAAGAGGATGGCGCTGAAGAACATGGTCATCCAGGGAGCCATGATCCTCGCGGAACATTTTCAGGCGCAGGTATCGACCTAAAGGAGGCATGACAAGGACACTGCTGTCAGTGGGGGGGGGGGGGGGGGGGGGGGGGGAGTGGTGGTTCAAACAGCACGTCAACCTGCTAACATGTACGGCCGCGGAAAATGAAAGTAAATTAGTCACACAGATCAATAACGTCCCCCTCTGTCAGACAACGTGGCCTTTTAGCGATGAAATTAAGATTAAAGACCACTTGGAGGTGTCACTTCCACGGCCTTGAAGTAATTGTCTTATCCTGACCAATTTCGAACATTGTCACCATTTCATCAGCAACCCCAACAGAAAATATTCCACACACACACATCATCATTTAATGCATCTGTTTGGACATGATGTCAGTGGATTGATGCTCGCCTTTTGTTTTCGTGATGGGAGCTCTGCATGATTAGAGAAATGATTCAAACAGTTGTGACCTGTGGTGGTGTTTTGTTTTTAATACAATCCTGGCTTGCAATCAAAAATGATTGAGATACGTTTCTCCGGCGGAGCATGAGAGTGATTCAGGTATGCAGGCCTCTGCTCAGAAAGCATAATCACAGGAGCTTGTCTTCTGGCGTGGTGGCAGCGCTCAGCACTACTCGTTGTTCTTATACGACTCTTAGCTTGTTGTTGTACCTTGAAAAGCCTACAGCGGCCAGCTTATAGCTCCTCCGTGGCCGCTATAATAGAATGACGGACTAATCTTTACTTTGGTCGCCCCTAATGACAAACAGAAACATATTTAGATCGTTAATTCAAGGACATGTTTTTTTCTGGTCACAGTGGCATTATGAAAAAGCATTACATAAGTAAAGTATAAATTACTGACAGGTCTGAATAATACCATGTGTGATGCAATTAGGGGTGCATAATGTAATAGTCCTTGATCTACCTCCCACACTGCTCGTGGAACAGAAGCAATCCACTTTGTACATTTAGGGGGTTTGTTACCACCACCATCACTCAGACCTGGGTCAAATAGCATTTGCAAATGAAACAGATTTTTTTTTTTTTTAAAGAACTGCTAACACCTGCAAGTTGAGGGTTACGTAACTGACTTTTGGGAGACAGTGAAAATGTCTTGCACAGCAAAGAGAGCTTGATTTAATCAACTTGTTCCATTTCCTTATTCTTTCATTTGTATTATATGAATACAAATTGTGATTTGAACAATGCAGAAATAAAAAAACAAAAACATAATTAAATGTATGTGAGAAATTTATGACAGTATATCCATTATGACAAACAAAACCTGGTTGATCAGAATGTGAAAACCACATTAAAGGTCCCCTATACATATTTTTTTCCACGTCTTACGGTTCTCTCATCGCAGAATTTCGCTCAAATTCTTGGGTTTGTTGCCGAACTAAAGATAATATAAGAAAGAGGACACATCTCAATGCCGCTGCTTTAGGAGACAACAAACACAATTTTCATTTATCACATTCATTATCATATGTAAGGCAGAGAATACATGTTACAACCACTTTACAGGCTGAGTAGACTCCCCACGATGAGGAAACTGATTATGTGTAAAATCCAGGGAGTGCCCCTTTAAATTAAATAATGACTCACAGAAAAGTTGACAGTATTTGACAGTCAATTCATAATTTTCCCCCACAATATGAACTAGGTAACTTAAAAACTGAAATTGTTTCTGTGGTTCAAACTCCACCAGAGTGATACATCTGTAGCCAAATGAGTCACTTCAATTTCAGGTCTCATTCTCCCAACTTATCTTTCACCCTTATCAATAATTAAAGCGTATCAATTTTACAGGGCCTTCAATATGAGGATCATAGCTCCTAAAAAAATGAGAAGAGCCAAATATAGAGGGCTACACGTGCTATATAAATGTACTGGATACATATTTAATTAAGATTTAAGTAAATACTGTATAAGTATCTACTCAGTATTGGTAGATACCGCCTATTAAAGGACAGGCTGGGGCCAAAACTTGACTCTCTAATATGAACAGTGAACCCCAACCATCAACTGCTTCAAGGTTACTCATTAATTAAGGAATCATCTATGAAGAAGCTTGGCTATACACCTCTATCTCCACTACTTCACATATTGCTCACACACACACACACACACACACACACACACACACACACACACACACACACACACACACACACACACACACACACACACACACACACACACACACACTGTGAGGCTCTCCCTCTGCTGTGATCTGGTGCCATCTTCCCAGGAACAACTCTTTGTTTTTTTTCTCTCCTCCAGCTCAGTCAGCATCCCTTTGAGTTACAGCTCCTCTGAGAACTCATTGTGTTTGTCTTCACACACACACACACACACACACACACACACACACACACACACACACACACACACACACACACACACACACACACACACACACACACACACACACACACACACACACACACACACACACACACACACAGAGAGCAAAGCAGAATGCTCCATTTATTTTCCCATTACAGCCTGGCTGGCTCACTCTCCAATAGTTTTACATGCTGTTCACTCTCAGCTTGCTCACTTTTAGGCTTTTTTCCTCGCTGCTCACACAAAAACAAAGATGTTGATATTCCTATGGAGATGAGGATCTTTGTTGAGTTAAAGTGCAGTTATAATGAATGGACCTCCTGTTGTAGCTTCAAATACATTACGCAGACTAAGCCTTTACGTCTTAGCGAACAACAGACCTGCAGTGATTGGTTTTAACTTTGGTCGGTTATAGATACAGAAGAGAATATTGACTTCAATATTCTCTTAATAACACCAGTTAACCGTACATTTTGAGGGTGTTTTAAGCAGAAGCAAGGTGGCTTAGTGCGAGGCCACACCATACGTCATGCTCTGTGGTATTTCAGGGCTCATCACAGATGCATAATTGAATTGACTTGCATGGGTAAACTTAATTGCCTCAAGTGCCAATGAGCCCTGGCTTAGATGTAGGAGCACAGTGTGTATCGGCAGATCTGACTTTTAAAGTAGCACGCCGCGCCAGCGAGCACAGCCGCCCTCTCACAGCCTGTATGGGCAGGATTTAACTAGGGGGGTGATTCAAGACTATTCAGCCAAGCCGTTTGAGTCACCGCACCTCCCGACAGTAGAGGAGCCCGATAAGGTGTGATTCATGAGCGCTGCCTGCTGCGAGGCTCAGCCCGGCAGGGGACAACAACAACAACACACATTGACAAGGCAGCCAACACACATTGACAAGGCAGCCAACACACACACACACACAGACACACACACGGAAAAATCCCCCCAAAACTGTGATGGACACATGTTTTATCTGTTTCTTGCCTTCACTCAAACACACCCACTAACATGGGCCAAGCTGCTGTATTACTCAAAATAATGCAATTACAGTTTGAATCCTTTTGACAGTATTTACAGAATCATTCCTCTGAAGCTATTTATAGCGTTTGGGATGAGATCATATCCACTTGTATAGTTGTTGATGTAGCTGTGTCTCCATCTAGTGGTGATAAACGGACACGCGCCACAGAGCTGACTGGCAGATCTAGAGATAAGCAGTCAACATACTGTGTCCTACTTCTTTTTTTTTTTTGGGGAGGTGTCCAATACAGTCTTAGTCGTTGGGAAGAAAGCATTGGACCATTTGAGGGGACCTCTGGTGTCATTTCAACATCTGTGTCTGAATTCAGTGCCAGTATTAGCATTTGTGGAAAAACAAATCCAGTGTTGGGAATTATTTCCAGTGATGTAAATGAAGCCTACTTTACAGCCTCAACGGCCCATTTCTGTTGATACTAATGAACACACTGAAGCACAGCGCTGACATTTTAGTATAAACCACTTTCACAATACGTTCAAGAAAGCTGCTTTCAACTTTACAAAACAGTGAACAAGACTTCACTCATTCCACAAAAGCAGCAGCAACAAATCCAGTGAAACAAGTATTTCAATTGAAGAAGCTGTGGCTCAGTTTATTAGGTACACCTTCCTATAACTAATGCAGTCTAAGAAAAAAAGCCCTGCAATAAATCCTACTTTCATGAAGGTTATAATGTTTTTGTTGAAACTGTTTTAGAGAGGTGTTGATTCAACTGTATGATCATTAGGGAGTTTGTGTTGTTGTTGAACTGTATTGCACTATATTGACAGGTGTTTCTATTAATTTGTCCCCCCAATTTATATCAACGAGGGTTAGCTGAATAGCAGAAGCACCACTCTTCACTGCAGGACTGCTGTATTAGTTTTAGGTGTACCTAAAACACAGTAATTCTTTAGGGCACAACAACGTTTTTTAGGATTCCCACTCCAGTCCACATTGTCTCAATCAATCAAGGGATTCAAACTGCCAACGTTACGGTTCCCCCTTCTGATAATGAGCTCACGTGCAATAATTCCGGGAAGTCACAGAATACACAGAAGACCTGGAGCCAGAAACACAAACAGTATAACCAGCAGGGATCAGCAGTTAAACACCTGCACTGGCGCACACAGACAAGCAATTACTGAATGTAGCTTACATGTTTTAACATTGATTTCCTGTATCACACACACACACACACACACACACACACACACACACACACACACACACACACACACTCACACACACAAGTAGTCTCACAGGTAGGGGAGTGCAGCAACAGCTCGTGACAGATGAGAAGCACACAGCTGCTGGAGGAGTGAAGGCGACCTGAGATGTGATCACCGTCTCCATTCATCATGATACCGCTCCTCAACAGCAGCAGGTCGGACACGGCTACAGGAGGTAACCATTCACTAACAACATTCTACATACAAAAATAATGGATGATACAATAACTAACTAAAAAAAAAAAAACTTGATTATTTTACTAATTGTCATTTTTATTTAAATTTCCTGACACAACTGTTGTTTAAATGTGAATACTGTCTACATTACCCTTATACTTGCTGTGTAGCTGTATGATAATAAAAACGTCATCCTCACAAGATAACATGTCATGATCTAGGTTGAAATGAATTGTTGACATCTGCTTATTTGAAAAATGGATTTATTATCCGACGTATTGGCAATAGATCAACAGGCCCCAGCTTTCATTGTTGGCAGCAGACAGTCAAGCACTGTCTGCTTCCTGGACACGCTGGTGACGCTCTGAGACTATGGAGACAGTTACCGTAAATAAGAACGGGCCCATGGAGAGAGAGTGGGTGACACGTCTTACTTAAAGTACTGTCTGAGAACAGGGCTTACTGGCAGAGTCAATAAAACAGAGGGAGACCTACATTATTGTGGAAGTTATTAAAAAACAAAACCGACTAAAATGAGTATGCCTTATAGAACAGAATGACCACTGTGTTTTATAGAACTAAAAAGAAGTTAGATGATATAACAGCATTATGATTTACACAGCTTGCTTTTACAGAATTGAGCATATTGGCCTTCATTTGGTAAGAGAACGTTATACTTTAGGGTTAAAATATTGTGGTTATGAGAAATAAACACTTTATTAATGTCAGGTGTGGTGAAGCTTTGATAAAAACAAATAATAATTGCACCTCTGGGGTTTGCACGGCAAACTCCAGTCTCCTGCATAAAAGTCAAACATGTCAAATTTGCCTCCAATTTGATGGGAGTACAACACTAAAACGTTAAGATATGAACAATAATAATACAGTAACAAATCTGCCTCCTGTCCTTGAATCCCAGAGGTGCTTCTAGAGTTCCTGAACCAGTCGACAGTATTCTGCGGCCAGTTTGAGAACGGCCAGTGGCATTGCTACATCCTGCTGGTTCTCTTCTCTTTCGGCCTTCCCGTGGGCATCCTGGGAAACATAGTGGCTATCATCAACTACTCCTGCTTCAGAAAGACCTCGAGCACCAGCAATCTGTTCCTGCTGAACCTGGCCCTGTGCGACTCGGCCTGGATTCTCACCCTCCCCTTCAGCCTCTACTTCACCATGCAGAGGCCCTACCTCAAAGACATACAGATCTTCTGCCAGTTCAAGAAGATCTCCTTCAACATCAACATATACGGCAGCATCCTCTTCCTCACGCTGATCAGCTTCGATCGCTACGTCGGGACGGTGCACCCGATCAGCTCTCTCCGCTGGTGGGACGTGGGCAAAGCCAAGCTGTGCTCGGTCTGCGCGTGGGTCGCCGTGGTCCTCAGCTCCATACCGGACCTATTTGTGACTTTTGCTGTTCAGCGACCAGAAAACATCAACGTTTGTATGGACCACATCCAGGGCCCTTTGAACTACGTCAAGACGATCACCATCATCAGGACAACAGTAGGCTTCCTGCTGCCGTTCAGCGTCATGCTGGCTTTCTACGTAAAGACGGTCCAGGTTTTGAGGCGCCTCCCAACGGGTACGAGGCACAGAGGAGCCCAGCGGGCAGCAGGGAAGCCTCTGCGGCTCATCACCGCTGCCATGCTCGTCTTTGTGGTTTCCTTCGTGCCGTACCACGTCATGATCGTCACCCTGGTGTTCATGAGGCTCAATAACCAAGTCACACCATCCAACACCAACGTCCTCTACGCCTCCTATGAGTTCTTTGAGGCCATGTGCAGCGTGAGCAGCTGCCTGGACCCGGTGCTCTATATTGTGGCTAGTGAGCAGTTCCAGAGGAAGCTGCTGGCCTTGAAAGGAGGCCGATACAGGAGGCTGTGCTGCAGAGCCAGCCGGAGGGTTGGGGTGATTGAGTGACCGAGTGGACCCTACGCCTGACCATTTCGGCTAGTTACCTTATCGCTGTTACACATGTGCCAGTGGCACACGTTAATCATACAATTATTATGGCATAGAGAAAAAAAGAAACCACTGTGGCTGATAATCAGATACAATCAGGGTTAAACCTCATTATGGCAGGTTTAGCACTAAATAAACATTTAATATGTTTCAAATGTATTGGACTTGATGACATGAAGTGTTCTCATCCTCATATGTGCTTTACCTCGTAAATCATCATCTGTGGTCTGATTGATAGACATTAACAAAAGTACCGTTGCAACTAACTAAGTTATTCTGCTGATTATTTTCTTGACTAATGGTTTTGTCAATATAATGTCAAAAATATTAACAAAACAAAAGAATTCAATCTATGAAGATATACAACAGCGTAAAGTATCAAATCCTCATATTTGAGAAGCTGGCATCGCTGAACGAATGTTGATTTTTTCGGTTGATGAATGACAGAAATGATTAGCAGATTATCAAAATATTTTCACATTCATTTTCTGTTGTCTGTCGATTAACGGGCGAATCAGTTCAGCTCTACACACAAGTTTAGTGTGTGTTCAAAAAGTTGTTAAATGAACTGATTTGCTCAATCCCATACAGACAGGTAACAAATGAAAGGGTTAATTTCAATAAATGGCTGCAGATGCTTCCATACAGGGCAAAACAACAAACAGCTGTATCATAACAAGAAAGCACAGGTGAATGAATACATCGCCCTGTTAGACATTTGTATAGGTGGTGGGATTAACTCCTGTTATAGTCTTATCAAAACAAATCTACCAAAACCTCCTCTTCAAATATTTTTGACTGTTGTGGAGTGAAGTGGAAACCGCACATGGAAAATGTGATCGGAATGAACAATGAAAGCAGTAAACACTGGGCCTCGAAAAACCAAAACACGGCTCATGTTTGGACAAACAGTAAATGATAGCATCATATCCATATTGATTCCTGAACTAAAGATGGCGCAGTCTTTGGATCTCAATCACCGCTCTTTGTATTACAGTGGAGGGCGGCTCCGCTGTTCTGTGAGCGCGTGCTTTCATCTATTTTAGGTTTCGGTACGCGTCTCTTCTGTGCCCTGTTTTGATTTGAAGCATCAGAACAACAATCCTGCCCTCCTTAGGGATCCTAATGAACATCCTCCCTCAAAACACAAACCCGGAGTGCAGAGAGCCTCAGCACTGCCTGGATCTTAGCATGCGCACACACACACACACACACACACACACACACACACACACACACACACACACACACACACACACACACACACACACACACACACACACACACACACACACACGGGGGGGGGGGGGGGGGGGGGGGGGGTTGGGGAATAGCCATGACTACGGCCACTAGCGACCCCAGAGCTGAACTCCTCTGTAACTAAGTGTCTGGATAATAAATCTGAGCTGGGAAATGACAACAGAACTCCCTCCGCAGGGAGCCTGCAGCGAGTAGAGTGGAGACTCAGAGAGCCGGCCACTGGGCCACTGTAGCAGAGAATCTGCTCCTGTAAAGGAGGCCGGCTAGATCAGTTCATCGGGTTATTTATGGCTCGGCTGCAGACCGAAGGAGTCGTACGTTTCAGTTAAATAAGCAATTTCCTTTTGGCTGGATTCTTTTGTTTGGTAGCTCTTGTCATTATTGCTCTGAGTCACCGCCTCCCTGTTTGCTATGCAAACACCTTTGTGCTTCATCCGTTACAGCAAGCACATGGAAATCAAGCTCACGCCACAGGTACAGCTTATTAATAATGCCTTTGTGACAGTGAAAAACAATCGTGACGGTTTATGAAATATTACAATACATTTTCTGGGGTGAAAAGTGTTTTTATTTTGTAATTTAATCTCGTTATGGTGATTTGTGTTGAACTACACAAGATAAGAACTAAACTGCACTTCAACATTAGCTCAGATTTTGGTGCAACATGCTGTAAACACAATACTGACATATTATCATCGTGTTGGCAAACATTTGTTATACTCATCCATCAGACAGGGAGCAACAATAGTCATTGGGATCAATTTGTTCCATTGCTAATATTAAAATGTTGATTAGAGCAGCTTTAATTTGTTAGTTCATTTTCACAATTCTACTGCATTAGACACCAAACATCCCCTGGTAGTATTGTCTACTGTAATAGTCTGGATTTCCAGACAAAAGTACAACCACACGCTGTACTGACATCTTCAAAGACGTCGACATGCAGGAGACAGCCGCCTCACGCAGTAAGACTGAAGTATAAATTCAAGCTGCAGGGGAACTGCAGTGCACCGCCACTAATAATAGTCATGAGGCTAATTATAACTGCAGATCAGCTGTATAGATCAGACGGGGTCACGTTGCTATTTGTGGATTCCTTGGTGATGCACTGTACAGATGCAGAATCAAGAATATACCTCAATCTATAGTGCATAGGAAATGAGCCATGTCAATGAACAGAAAGTGTATCTGAAACTACTGATAAGTTAATGATCATTCATTTATGAAAGGGAAATTACAAACCTCAGCAGAATAATTGATAATGATAAGTCCACCTTAGATTACAAAATGTAAAATATGATTAATGTCTGGAAATGTGTTTGTGTTACATTTGTGTGAACTCATTAAAAAATGGATTAAACTGTTTTAAATGTCTTTTAATCTCAGTACGATGTATTACTGAAATGATATTGAATATTGTTAAATATTTATGAGTTACTATAAATGTAATGGTAGATTACAAATCTTAAACATATACAGTTCTGGTCACTATTATTGGCACCCTTGAAATTGTTTGCATAACCGGTACAACATCGATTAGTCTACAAAATGTCAGAACAGAATGAACAATGTACCTCACAGTTTCCTGAAGCCCAAGGTGATGTCCTTAAATTATTAATTTTTTTTCTCTTAAACCAGAACATATTTAATTTGCATCGGTATAAAACAGAAACAGAGACGCTGTAACTAGCAAATGTTTGTCATTATTATTATTATCATAATCCTTGTTGAATAATTTCCTGATGACAAATTAAAAGACTAATTGTTTCGACAGCATTATGAATAGACGGACATTAATTCACTCTCAACAGCAACAGACACATACAAAGCATGCAGCCCCCCCCCATCCACTCATCTACACACACACACACACACACACACACACACACTCAACTTTGACCCGCAGCCACACAGTGCAGTACATAAGCCATGTCAGCCTTTGCGTGGCACAGTAATAACATATGACAGAACCCAGATGGCATCCTGCAGGCTACACTCATCAAGATCAGGGAACGGGGACGAGAGGCCCTCCAAAAACAGAGCAACCAATGACAGATCTCACACTCTTTAACACACACACACACACACACACACACACACACACACACACACACACACACACACACACACACACACACACACACACACACACACACACACACACACACAGCTCAGCAGAGCAGCCGACGTTGTGAACAGCTCCGTGTTCAACGGAAGCAGGGTTTTCTCCCATTACCGTCACCTTTTCTTGTGCCGTTCACGCTATTCTGGAGCCTTAAATGACTCCTCCACGTAGAGATGAGCGGTCAGCGTTTGATTGAATGTAAGTGTCTGTAATAAGATGCAAAGGAGGGTCTAATCCGGTTAGGATGGCGCTCCACATGACTCACAATTACCCTTCAATTTACCTTTTAGAAGTCGCACAGCCTTGGAGAGAGATATATTAGCATAATGCATTCACCTAAGGACTGAGGCAGCAGGAGAAAGAAATGAGAAGCGGTTTTACTTTTCCAATTATGGAGATGGGCAGTGAGATAGTCATTTAATGAGAGAGTCGGCCCACAATGCAAAGCTTTAGTGGTGCTATATGGTGCTGCAGAGAGAACAACCAGTTATGTATGAGACACTAGTTAGAAATATGATGTATAACACTACTTATGTTTTATTAAAACTAGATTGTACAAGATGACATTTTAACACACCATGCTACATTAACATTTACCTTCGCACGGTACTAATTTTTACTGAATAGAGCTTGAACGCATCATAATGTAACTCAATGCAACCGCCGTTGACGTTAGCGGTTAGCTCTGTGATTTAGCCAAGCAGGACGCAGCACAGTCCTGCTGCAGCAGTAACTAAGCTCTCTTGCCAACTTCAACACAAATGTGTTGTTCACAATGTCGCATTGTCAGGGGAAAAAAAAGTGTGCACAAAGGTGTCTAACCACAGGTGTGTAGTGCTAGCTTGCACATGTGCAGTAGCAATCGGGCAGGATGTGCGGATCAGGTAGCGAGTGACACGTGTTGTTCTTGTTCCTGTGTAGTGTAAATGAGCTGATAAATTATAAAACTTAATATGGACAACCCTTTTTTTTGTGTGAATGAAACATACAACATACAACGTTTTAAGTAGTGATGTCTAGAGGTGCTGGCAGGCCTACTTCCTTACCTTTGGACAGAACCAGGCTAGTTGTTTCCTCGTATTTCAGTCTTTATACTGGTAATAATCTGCTCACATAAATCTCTGAAAGACAGCGAATGAGTGCATTTGCCAAAATGTCAAGCTATTCCTTTAAATTTGTAGGTTGGGTATGTTTTCAATGTCAATGGTTTTCATATCTTCCATCTGCACATCATTTGACCTGTAGCGCTCTTATTTTGATGTTCTCATGGCTGTTGTCAGTTAAGGTTCAAGCATCCTTTGCTGTCACTTCCAATAGACTATGGAGCAGATTGACATCTGCCAACTTAAATTGACTTTTTCCCCAAGAACGTTTTCACAATCCATCTCTATTTTGTAGTATTTGGGTCTTAATGAGTGAGAAGTGAATTGTTTACTTGGTCAAATTAAGCCCAATAACTGTAACTTACTCGTCTTTTTTTTATGAGAAGCCAAACGCAGTCTGATTTTTGTTGTTGTTGCTTGTACTGCACTTCCACTAAAAGTGAACAGCAAAGTCTTTTGACTATGATCGGCCCAAAGGAGTCTAGTGTGTCTTAACCGAATCCATGGCTGAACAAACCCCATTCAAACCGAAATAGACAGCTCACAAACCCTGTGACCTAAGATTTAATGCAAATGTGTAATGACAGCTAGTCTCCCTCTGGATGACCAGAAGTCACTGGCTACGGCCCACTCCATTAGAGATCACACATAGCCTTGAGTGGCTGAATGGAACAGCATAGGTTGTTCCTTGAACCTCAAATGTAGTCTTAAAAATCACATAATCTGTCACAAGCTATTCATCATCAAGAGTTTATTCTGCTGAGAACAATACTGTGCACCTCTGCCTACTCTAAATAGCAACATGACTGAAAAAAAAACATAACTGAACATAAGGATTGCAGTTATGCGACAACTGGATTAACATTTGTGAGTGATTCTGAAGGGCTAAATCATATATTGTGCCGAATACGGTAAAAAAGAAAAAAGAAAAGCGCTAGAGGGAGGAGGTGGTGCGATTCCCTGTGAAATGTTTTCTAGGCCATTTATAAATGATAGATGATGCAGGCGATGTGTCAGCTTTCAAAAACAATGTCTGTCTCCAGAGTTGGGACGAATTGATTTGAAGTTAAGCGTAGCTGCAAACAGAATGAGCGTGAAAATGACTCTAGCTTGAAAGGCAATACAGATTTGTCAAATGGCATCAGAAAAACACCGTCCCCAAAATCAGTTGAACATTTCAAAGTGATTTTTTTTTTCCTCCAGGTACTCAAACCTTTGCATGGACCGTGTTTCCCACTGCCGGCCTACACGTCACGGTGCAGAAGAGATGGTGGATGGAGGTCAGCAGGGCCTTGGTACAGACTGCATCATGTGCAGTAGGTGGGCCATGTGGGCCTGTGTGACAGATCTATAATAGATGATGGATTTTACAGCTCTTATGCCTTACCTGGGTTGCGATTACATAACTGCTTTACTGAAATGTTGTGCCGGGCACATCCCGCCTCTCGACCGATCTCGTTCCCTCTCTACCACTGATTCACTTCATCTGTCCCGAGTACGAGTACAAACACACACACACACACACACACACACACACACACACACACACACACACACACACACACACGCTCCCTCACAACTATACACAATTGCCCATTCACACACACACACAAAACATCACTCTGTCGCACTTACAAATACACACGCCCACACACAGACACACAAACCATCTGTTCGGAGGCTTGTTGAAGTGCATTAGTTGTACCTGGCTGCAGGATGCGCTGTGCTTTTTCTGTCCTCTATACCCTCAAGTCAAAGTGGTCAGACCCTGATCCAGATACACTGGGCCTTAGTGTAGTACCGCACTGAGAGCTACTACAGTTCATGTGATGAAGCACCTACTTTACTATCATGAGTCACGCAAAGGAGAAAATGCTAATGGTGGAGTACTATATCGAGGTTCTCCGGTTTGCACAGTATTGACTGAAAATAATAAATAAAAAGGTGTTCTGTCTCAATCTTCCAATCTAACTACAAGCAAGTAAGTGTGTTTCCCAAAACTATCTGCATGCATAGATAACACCAGAGGTAAGTGAGATGAACCGACTCGGAGCAATTTAGGTCGTTGTCATGTGAATTTCAATAAGACATTATGTTGTATGGGCCATCAAATTGTCTATCTAAATAAAGATGATATATTGTATTTCGGACCTATTCCAATTAAAACTACATCAAATGAACTTCTCTATTACAGTCGTAGAAATCTTGAAGGATGTTGTGTGTATGCATCAAGTAATCCAATATGGGCCACCCTGACCCACAGGAAGATAGACTCTAAGAAAGGAAACACTTTGTTCAATGAAACGATTGCAACTTGAGAAAGAACAGCTGCTGTTATCAGACCCACGGTCCTCAAAGCCATTTTCTATTTCCCCTCTTCCCCTATTCTGTATTCACAGAAAGTATCATCATGCACTCATACATTCTATTTATGCTCAGACGATCACTCAGTGTACCCCCCCCCCCCTTCTCTGTGCCCTCCAATTATAGTCATTAATGGTTCATCCCAAAGAAATAAGCCAGGGTGGCCAATAATATCCGGGCCTAAGTGAGTTGTGAAGTGACTGGGAAATTAAATGTGTCAGTTAAGAAGGAAGCACTGCGAACTGCTGCGGATAAAACAAATGACGGGCTGATGGAATTGGAGTCCCAGCCTTATGAGAGGAGAGTGAAATGGAAAGAGTCAAGCTGTCAAGAGAGCGAGAAGAGAGAAAAGGCCGGGGCTGCAAGACGAGGTGGGAAAGATGACACGAGGTCGACGGAGAAGAGGCAATGCATCAAGGAGGTGCGAGAGGTGGAAGAAGTGAGCAACAGGAGGGATGACTTACGGAGGTGATGGATGTTGTTGCGTTGCAGAGGCTCCATCATAGCAGGAAAAGCATGTCTAATAAAATCATTAATATATGATGGCTGCATTCCATTTGGGTGTATCGGAGTCCTGCAAGCGTGCTTGCTCACCGGCATGGCTTGTTTAAATGGAGCTAAGCCATCGTCGATGCACTGAACATGTGAAGCTAATATCATTCATGATGGCTATGTTCCATTTCAGTGTCACTGTAAGCCATGAATGCACAATCATGCACGATACTGGGACCCAAAAAACTGACACGCCTAGACGCCAATATTAAAAAGGGAACGATTTTACACATAAAAGTCGGTCTACAGTTATCGGGGAGCGCTACTGCATACGTGAGAAGAACGTTGAATAAAGTCTTTTGTCGCTCCACAGGGAGCTGAGCAGCATCTGAAAACGAGCCTCAAGTGACACATTAGCCACTAATAGCATAACGTGACGTGGCCGGCAGGTTTTGACAAGGAAGAAGAATGCGGTCCATAAAAAAAAAAGATATCTCTGGTTCTACTGCATTGATGTTTATCTATTTTTGTAAATGTTCTCTTTTAATATGTACTATTTACACCATCCCCCCCCCCCGTGACATGTCAAAATGTCTGCCAGTGAAAAACACCTATTGAGTTGTTTTGTATCCTTGTGTGGAATATCAAATTAAGTATTTTTACTCCATCTATAATTGTCTATCATTCACTTATTTTATCGTAAGACATAAAATGGTTTCTCATGTCTAAACCTCCTCTCTTAAACAAACACAACAGTCACGAGGGTGACCGGGGCTAAGTGGAGAGCAGGGCTGTCCTTCAATCAGAGAATCGGAGGTTCGATCCCCGGCTCGACTGCTCCACTAGTCTCATGTCAACGTGTCCTTGAGTGTGTATAGATAGATACTGAATTGTAAGTTGCTTTGGATAAAAGCGTCTGCTAAAAATGACTGTGATTGAAAAAAGCCCACAACAGTAGATTGTGCCTCTTTATAACGGTTACAAGCCCAAAAGGTAAAGAACCACTGATCAGATACAAACGGGAAGAAGAGTCCTTAAAACAAAGTCAAAAGTCTACAAAGACTTAACTAACCTTTTCTGCACTCAATATGCGGAATGCATTGATATATGTACAGTATAATACATGTATTCAGCAGCAACATATCACATACATCTCTTATGTACACACTACACTATGGAGTTTGTATTGTTTTATGAATATTAATATAATTAGAATTACCTAATCTTGCAGTAGCCTCACTTATCTGATACGAGCTAGAGCTGAAACGATTAGTGGATTCATCAATTAAGTCATTTCAGGTCATGGAAGCATTATTTCAGTAAATAAAATAAATTCAAAATATTTAAAAAATAACACTTCCCCAGTTTCTGCTTTTCTAAAAGGATAGAATATTTGTAAAAAACAAGCAAATAGATGACTTGTTGGGCTTTAAAAAAGTGTGTTGGGGCATATTTCACTATTTCTGACATTTATAGAGAAAAAAACCAAACGTTATATCATATAATAATCAAGATTGGACAATGAAAATAAATGTTAGTTGCAGCCCTTCTTGAGCCAGAAAGTAATTAAAAATGAACGGATTTGCAAATAGTGTTTGACCCAGATCTGATGATTACTGAGGAGACAGGCAGGATGGGTGTGGGAGCATAGATACAAAGATGACAATCGTCTTTAATTCCATTATTTTTTTGGGGGGAAAAAAATGGCGTATGAGTGGTAAGTGCTTTCTCCTGGTGAACAGCCACAACAAAAACAACTCAGCAGGAAGGTTCCCTCCCTCAGCAGAGACATTACTCGGCACACATTCCGCTGCGTTAATGTGCGCGTGACTTACCAAAGAGTCGGCGGTGGAATATAAACTTCCCGGCTAACATGCCGGTGATTATGGCCAGTATCCAGCATATCACTTTCAGGGTGTTCCATCCGAGGCCCGGGTATTTGTTGAACAGGAAGGAGAAGCAGTTGCCCACCACGATCATGTGGGCCCCTGTCTGACTGTGGGAGATGGGGTCCTCGGCGAAGATGAGGAAGTTAAAGAAGGTGACGAGGTAGGCCACGATGAGGCGCGACCACGGGTGCTGGAAATAGTAGCGAAACCGGGCATCTATTTCCATCCTGCTGAGCCCCCCAGCCACACTACACCTGGGAGTCAGACAGAGGCAGAGGCAGAGAGAGAGAGAGAGAGAGAGAGAGAGAGAGAGAGAGAGAGAGAGAGAGAAAGAGAGAGAGAGAGAAAGTGCTTCTTTCAGTCAGATTACATTACACTCGAATCAGCAGGGCAGATTAGAGTGAAAACATCCCTCAGACTGAGATTAGTGGTAGAAATATAACTGAGGTTTGGTGCAGATTGGGATTATGCTAAATTCAGACAACCGCGATCAGCACCAGTGTCAATAATGCACCTACATGGAGATTTATTTCCTCTTTTTTTCGCAAAGAAAAGGCTTTCCCGTCAACGCTAAAGATTATCAACCAAACATGACAGAGAGGTCTTGATTCAACAAGGAGCTGAAACCAGGAACAAGAACTTTAAAAAGACTTAATTCTACACGAGTCAGTAAAAGAGATTGGGGTGTAAGTGTCGTACCTGGATCAGGTAGAATCTTGACGCTCTTAGCTGTGAAGCGAGGGCTCTCGAGAGGCTTATCCTCCCCTCAGCCCGTCTGATCTGTGCTCCCCTCAAAAAACAATATTGTGACAGCGTTGCGCTGACGCTTTGCCCGGGAACACCTGCCAAGCAGCGGCACCGCTTGAGTAACTTCCCAACAGTCCACCCCCTCTGGATTTTTTTTTTTAAAACTACATTCATTCACCCATTAACTCCACTGTGAACTCCCTCGCTGTGACCAACCCACTGTGACTAGACTCAACTTCCCAAAACCTGTTCCCTGCTTTGACAGGGTTTCCTAAAATACCCCGCAGTAAGCATTTGGGATGATGCGACGGCTCCAGAAATAGAGATACCAAAAGTGAAACACCCATGTGGCTATTAAATTTCCCCGGCATCATGTTTGTCTCGTCATTATGCGCCACCTTGGGTTATGCTAAGCTAGGGATTCCACTAATAGAGGTGGAATTATGACTTAATCTTCCTGCTAAAATGCTGAATTACTTAGTCTGTCTTCATCCCATTCTAACCATTAAAAAGAGGAGTGGTTGTGACAGGGGACCATGCTCCCAGTCTGAGGCCAGACAATTCTGGCAGTGTGCATGGAGAGGGAGTCATCCAGAGCACCCAAAGGACGCCCACGAAAACAGGAGGAGAGCATGCAAACACGACACAGAAAGGACTGTATGGCATATGTTAGTGGGCTGCAGCAGAGAATAATGGGCATGCAATGAAGACATCAGCCATCCTTATCATCCTGCTGCTCATAACACATCCTCTGAACTCCCCGGCTTTCCTATAAACCATCAAAATTACATTTGGACTGACCCAATATAAACAGCCTCTTAAGTGCTGCAGGAAATGCACTGCTATTCGTGCCAGTTCTGTCAATTCCTGAATAGACTACCGTGTTAAGAGCATAAGTCTGTGACCACACACACACACACACACACACACACACACACACACACACACACACACACACACACACACACCATCATCATCATCATCCTCTCTAATGTCAGAGGGGATGTCGCCAAATGTCACATCGCCGACCACACGTACCTCGGAGATAACACAAGCTTGACTGGAATTATCTGATTACACAACTTTAATGTCGATGCACCCAGCGACATCTGGGACGGCCGAAATTCGTGCGAGCCCTGTGCCACGTGCACGTGCGGTAGAAGCACCGTCATGAACGCACCTGCTCCACGCCGTTTTTTCCTCTCGGTCGACAGCCAAGGGGACGAGACGCCCCGCTCCCGCACGGCTCTCCTGTCACATCAAAGCCGACAGCGACGCTCTGATCATCCCAAACACGAGACGATACGGGAGGGTTGCGGAGGGATTATCCATGCGACCTGTTGTTGGTATACAACAGAGGTACCCCCAAATCCTCTGCCATTGTGCTGGACCGTCCATGCGCCGGGCGGCGCTTCCTCAGCGGGTTCCCGCCCAACGGTGCAGTTTCTGGGCTGTTATTAGGACGCTGCTGCCGTGGAGTGGATGGAGATAGCTGGGTCCACACAGCAAGCATAGCATCTGTGCAACGCAATGTAGCCAACACACATTATTCACCAGCGTCAAGACAGAGCCAGTACGCATATACAACTTCCGCCCCTACCCTTTCAAAATAAAACGAAACGGACACGTTTTTGACTGGAATATTTTTTTTTGCAAATATTTTATTTGGGCTTGTCTATCCATCTCATTATCTAAGTATGATGACGTATTATTTATAATCACAGATAGATTATTTGAACTCTCAACAGTGCTATGCATGTTTAATTTTAGCTGTAGCACCAGCAGCAATCGCTCCTTTTTAAATGACACAATCCACACCCTTATTTTGAAGACAAGTTGACGTTGTTTCCGGTATTGCTCTGTGCGTTGTGACCGGTTCTGACCCACAGAGCTGATATTCCCTCTGGTGACAGGATGATTTTGCTGCTGTAAAATCTATTCATTCATTCATTTATTTATTTATTTGTTGAAGTGGTGTAGGAGCTATGAGTAGGAGGGACATAGAGCAGAGACAGGAAGCCCCGTGGCTTCCAGATGTTGCAGGATTTCACGCCAAATGAGATCTGCTGCCACGAGAGGCGGAAATCTCTCAGTTGTCACACACCAGGGACCTAAATCAAAATGGAAAAAATATGACTCGCTTCAATCGTGTTCCAACCATAGTTAAATATGTGAAAAAGACTATACTAAATATATATAATTTATCAAAAATAGAGTTCCAATAAAACCACATTTGTTCACAATGTTGTTTTATTTTAATCTAGTTTAAATACCCAATAGTGTCAACATACATTCCCCATGATTCAAATAAGACTGCTTGCTGACTTAAAAAAAACATTTGTACTTATAAATATGATATGAATACTTCCTTTGCCACTAATATTTGTATCCTTCTTATTTTAAATTGTAAGGCACTACATGCCAACTATTAAAACCGCTATTATTAGGAAATGAGAACAATATATCTAAAGAATAAAAAGTAGATACATAGTTTGACTGTATCGTGTGATTTTGATGTCGATGACGACAGACTCGGGGCGGGGTCATGTCGGTGTAGTCCACTTCCTGCTTCTCTGCCCTGGTTTCTCCTGAACAGCTGCATCAGCTCTTTATCCGACGAACAGACACAATGTCACATCAAACGGGCATTCAAGGTAGATGCGTTTCTCTGCTTCCACATGTCTCCGTCTTTACGTATTTAGCTGCACGCGCGCGCGTGTGTATGTATGTATGTATGTGTGTGTGTGTGTGTGTGTGTGAGAGAGTGTGATTCCAACAATTCATTGCAACGAGAAGCTAGCGTCAAGTTAGCTAGCCACTCCTAGCTAGCGCTGAGCTACCCGTGATGTGTGTGTGTGTGTGTGTGTGTGTGTGTGTGTGTGTGTGTGTGTGTGTGTGTGTGTGTGTGTGTGTGTGTGTGTGTGTGTGTGTGTGATCAGCGGTGCCCAGTTTGGGCACTTTGAGCACTATGAGGTATGATCCCCGAGTATTTAGCCACTCGTTTCTGAGCCACCTTAAACCTTAATCACGGCTACTTCGTGTTTGGTTCACAGTACTGCAAATGCATGTTCTGCCTTAGCTCCTCACCATGAAGCTTAAATCCTTCAGCGTTAGTTTCGCCGTCTAAATGGATGGGTGACGCCTTCCTTTAAACAAAACTGTTGACCTGACAGACCGGCCGGTGTTCCTCATTCATATCTGAATAACGTTGGCTGTACCTGCTCTGTGTTATTATAAAACATGGACTTCAGTAGGGCGTGACGTCCTGGTATTTAGGGCAGCCGGGTTTTTAAAATCTGTTTTGAGGTAAAACAACGTGCAAATTATGTGAGTTAATGATAGACAGGGATATGCGATGATTATACATGTTTATACTAACCTCATGCTACGTTCAACAGAGTTTATATATTTATTTATATATATATATATATATATATATATATATATATTTATTTATATATATATATATATATACATATACATGTACATTGTCATAAAATGCATTGGGTATAATCAGTTGTGTTGTTCCTATGCTTTTTTTCTCCCCTTATTATCAAAACAGACTTAAGTTTATATCATCCAAAACTCTAAGATTTAAGTTTACATTAGAGCCTAATATAGGGCCCATATAAGTGAAACTGCTTCCTTTTACACACACCTGACTATAGCTGACTAGACTATGAATGTACACATCATAGTTAATCCCAGTGCTTGAAAGGGACAAAGCCCCATGTGAATAAAACTGCTAATATTTTCTATTATGGTTATTTCAGCAGTTCAGCTTACATCCGTGTGTGTGTGCTATAGGAAACGGTTCCTTCCTGTGTGATTTCTGAAGGTATAGCAATCAAGTTGCATGCATAGATGTATTCTCAGTTTGACTTGATCCACAGCTTTGCAGGAAAACTGCACTCATTTTAGCTAAAATTGTTAATACGCTGGTTTGAATGGGAAGTAGTGACCTGTTTGTATTGTGTATGTATAAGGGATAATAGAAGCATACATGTTAATAAAGAGAAGATGGTCTATGGTCTTTGTATGATGTGTGTTCACAGGTCAGTAAGATTCACCAAACCTTTTGGTGTGAAGCTAGCTATCGAGGGCTGGAAGTGGTCGTGTTAGTTTTGCTGTTGCAAAGCCAGCGTCTTATTTAAAACGCTGGCTGACGCCGTCTCTGTCTTTCCGCAGCGGGTAACGATGTGAAGGACGTCTTCGCCAGCGCCAGGAGCGGCGACCAATACCGAGTCTTAAAGATCGTCATCGACGGTGGTAAGCGGCGTCCTAAATGTTTGCTTACAGCTTCCTCTGGCCAAGAAAACGCTCGACTCGTATGTCTTCCCAAACTTCTGCTCAGGCTGACGTTAGAATGTCAACGCATCCAATGCGCCGCTGACCTTTCTGTCGCACACATCTGCTTTCCAGAGCAGCTGACGATGGACACCACCAGGAAAGCAGCAAAGAAGTGGGACCAGGAGTACGATTCCTTAGTGCTGCCCCTCCTCGAGGATGACGTGCCCTGCTACATTCTGTACCGGCTGGACTCCACCAACAACCAGGGCTACGAGTGGGTCTTCCTGGCCTGGTCACCGGACGTCTCCATTGTAAGAAAACCAAAGCCCAGACCCGGCTTTAATTAGTAGCTTTCCATACTTCAGCATTCATCCCCCTCTGCTTTGAGTATCAGATGGGTGGGGTCACCACATCAAGGCAGCAATTCTGTGTATGCTGGTTGAAAACTGGATACATGTGGACATCGGTGCTTTCATTATTTCCCTAACAAACCTCTCGAAATCTAAACATGGGTAGAGATTATGGTCTTTCCCAAATAACACGGTGCTCGGTCTGAACCTCCCGTCAGCGACTTGAAATTCGCCCTCTCGGTGCTTTTAGGTGAAGCGAGCTTATCTTTGCCGCGTCGTTTCCTTGTCATGAAAATGTGTGTTTTGCATGTTTTTTGACTCTCGCAATGTAACCTAAGTCATTGTATTTGGTTCCATTAAAACTTGATGAATCACTTATGGGATAGAGTCACAGCGATTCAAAACAGCCACGACAAATAGACATCTGAATGTTTCTGTAGCAGTGCTAAGAGGAATGTTGCAAGGAGACATCTGTGCCAAAATACAGTGCCATGCAGGATATTTCGGGCGCTGTAACTGCATGGTGGAATTGAGTTCCAATTCACTTTCTAGAAGCCACAACAGCGCTTAACATTCCTGTCTCTCTTGCTCAAAGCCTAGTGCTTCAGGTTGAGGCTTGCCTGGAAGTTGCAAAATTCTTTCACAACCAGTGCTTGCTGCTCATTGGAGTCTATTCATGTCAACTTTATTTAAATAGCCTCAAATTAACTATGTTTCAGAGGGAACTTAAAGGTCCCCTGTGGAGTGTTTGACCAGTAGTAGTGCTATGGAGCAATGTTTCAACGCCATGAAATGTAGCAAGGCAGCAGGAAAGACGGAGATAGCTAGCATGTAAACATGTCGCATGAATAAACATAACGCAGTGACTGATCTACGTAGAGGACGCGTATCCTTTCAAGTTTTCTAAATTATAATGATTCTCCCACCTTTTATGTTTTCAACAGGTGCGAAATAAAATGTTATATGCTGCTACCAGAGCCACAGTGAAGAAGGAGTTCGGAGGAGGGCACATCAAGGATGAGATTTTCGGTACCTCAAAGGTTGGTCTTACGACAGCGACACTTGAAGTGATGTAAAAAATAATAAAAAAAAAAAGCTCTCTTATGGCCTCAAAGCTTCAGTCCCAAACCTCCAGAAGCCACACGTTCAGCTTCAGTCGTACACTTTTGTGGCAACCGACGAGAGGACTGTGGTAGTAATGAGTCAGTCTGTATTGCTGTCTGATGTGTGGTTGTGCTGTTTTCTGTCAGGATGAAATGACTCTCCTGGGATACAGGAAATATCTGACCTCGCAGGCTGCTCCCCTGCCCCTCACTGCTGCGGAGGAGGAACTGAGAAAGATTAAGCTAAATGAGGTACAAACACACACACACGCACACACAAACACAGATGAGACATTTGGACACTATTTCTGAGTCATCGTTTCCCTTTGAGTTCATCTTGTTGTATGGTTTGAGTCTGTTCTGAGATGGGCGTGGATTAGACTTGTTCTCTGTTTCAGTTCTGAAAAGGGGCGACGCCACATCATGCTAACACTTGAAGCTCCCGTGCGGTTAAAAATAGCTTACCTCAGCTCACTGTAGTCTTTTTCCCAATCACATCTCCTGTGTGTGTGTGTGTGTGTGTGTGTGTGTGTGTGAGAGATCTAAATCCCATCCTGAAACAGTGTGGAGTATCAATGAAGGCCAGCAATGCATCCCTCCAAAAACAACACAAGGTCAGCAGCAGTGCAAGTGTGCATATGCTTGCCCGGCAGTATCAACACAGCGCAAAAGATGCTGATGCATCAGAACAGCAGGATGTTGGCCGAGATGAATCCATTAGGCTCAGACAGCACACACACACACACACACACACACACACACACACACACACACACACACACACACACACACACACACAGAGCTCCATAAGACTCCTTGTTTACGGTCATGGACCCGATTCAGGCCGAGCAACAACGTGCTTAAAGGAGAAGAGCTCTTTATGGGGGTTCAAATCTGTTATTTCCATGTTGGGAGAGCCACATGCAAATGTGAATGCTCTGCAGCGTTTCGAGTGCTTGGCAGTGGTTGTGCATGAAGCACTGGGCAGCTGTGTCATTGTGCTTTGCCTTTGTTGTTTGTGATAAGATAAAGAAACACTGTAACGTGATATCCATTGCACGCTGCTAATGATGTGAAGGGCTTTAGGGCCGTGCCAGATGGACTCCACCAGACAGAAAGGAGAAAGAAAACAAAAACAGCATCTGAAGTTTCACCTTTCCTATCAATGAACCCCAAGTGAACTCTTTTTTTTTTTTGTTGAGGAAACTACCTATTCTAATTGCTGCTCTCCAAGCCTGCCGCACACAAACAAGCGCTCGTCTTTCTTACCATATATGGAAGTGCCCTGAGTTGTGCACTCCTTCTCCAAAGTGTGGTCAATTAAACGCAGCAGAGCGAATGGGAAGTGAGGTTTGTGCTCGTCCCACTTGACCAGCTGTTGAAGGAAGATAATATAGCATTAATCTGTACCGCCTAGATGAGGAAGAGGCTTTGAAATATTTATCATTGCTGTGCCTTGGAGACGGCCTGACTTTTACTAAGCAGATGGATAGAAGGACCGCAATCCCTCTTTGGTATGCGAGGTAGCTACATCGGAAGCTCAATCATGTTTGCACGGCATTTCATTTTGTGGGAACAGGAATCTAAAAATAGATGCAATCCATCAGTGTAATCCCCCCCAGCATTTCCACTTTTCTGTGGCGCCTCGTCACCGCGGATGCAAGCACCTCATGTAATCCTCACGCTCCAGCATTCCAGCTACGTGTTGCACTTGGGAACCTTTTTTGCTTTCTGATAACTCCAAGGATGAATTTTGATTGTATTTCAATAAACAAGTCAGTATCACGAGTGGAAACCTCCTGAGGGAGCATCGATTTGTCCCCTCGTATCAGAGCTGACATCAGCATGATGACATAATGTCACCAGCATTATGACATAATGTCCCCAGAATGATGATGACATAATGCCATGTCCCCAGCTTCTGGATTTGTGTGTATGTGTACACATTCAAGAACATGTTAGACAACACACGCTGGACACCACAGGTTCCCTTTATCGATTGAGAAATGTGGGTGTTGGAGCACGTTTCTGCTTACATATGCATATTAATAAAGAGACAACTTTTTTTTGAATGCACTCATATCAATGACACCCATGTGTTATTTTAAGGCAAATTAAATATATTTTAAATAATGCACTGATCAGCCTTATTCATGTCCTCAGTGATGATGGAAAGCTAAAATGCCTTGGGTTTTGTGTGTGTGTGTGTGTGTGTGTGTGTGTGTGTGTGTGTGTGTGTGTGTGTGTGTGTGTGTGTGTGTTCAGGTGCAGACGGACATCAGTGTGGACACCAAGCAGCAGACTCTGCAGGGAGTGGCCTTCCCTGTCCACAAAGACGCAATTGCAGCGCTCGAACGTTTTAGGGACAAAAGAGTCAATTACGTACAACTGGTGAGTCCTCAGGAGCAAATCATCACTGAAGAGGTGACCTTTGCTGGATCAATAATTTGATTAAGCAAATCAATTCTTTGTCTTTCCTTTATATATTGTTTGGAGAGCTAGAAATGTTTTTCGTCAGCGGACAACAGACCAAACACAATGAGTTACTCATTTTCCCCAAAACGCTTTTGTTCCTCTCATTGAAATTCAAAGGGTTGATGTCACAAGATCAGATCAGTGCAAAGTACAAAGGAATGATTGTGGCGCTGTTGCTGCTTTGTCTCGGTTCCCTTTTTGTTTTGTTATCCTAAAAGCTTTTTGAGTCGGCAGTATTATGTTCTGTTTATCCAGGGAAGGTTTATGCTGAGCAGCACACCAGCAACGGTCGAGTAAATGTTTAACTCGGACACCTGAGAGCGAGGGGATGTGTTCTTTCTTTTTTTTTATTATTATTCACTGTCCCCACCCAGACTCTCTTAAGTCGTCTGGCATTCAGTGCCACGACAGCACGCTACCAACTTTTCATTTCCTTTGTCAACAGGAAGTAGACGCTGAACAGGAGCTGATTCGGTTGTGCAACACTGAACCAACAGAGTTGAAAGACCTGCCAATGAGAATCCCTAAAGATTCGCCACGTTACCACTTCTTCCTCTACAAACATTCCCACGAAGGCGACTACTTGCAGTCCACAGGTGAGCACATTCCGTTACTATGAACGGTTGTCACACCCAGTGGTTTCTACACTGCTCTGTAGTTTTATGGTGCTCTGAATGGTACTTTGTGTCTGCTCCTCTCATTTTCCTTTTTTTTTCCCCCTCCCTTTGCAGTATTCATTTATTCTATGCCCGGGTACAAATGCAGCATCCGAGAGAGGATGCTGTATTCCAGCTGCAAAAATCCCTTGGTCGACATGGTGGAGAACAATCTCCAGATTGAGATTGAGAAAAAGGTGAGACACTTTGTATCATGATAACAGACTGTGGTCAACACCATACAAGTCGTTACCATTTTTATTTACAAGCTTTACGCCTTCAAAATCTTGAGTATTTCTCCAAAATATCAAAGTTATACTATTTTGATAATTGATTGTCATTTTTTTCAGTAAAAATGTCCAAAATTCACTGGTTCCAGCTTCTCAAATACTTTGTCCTAAACTAAAACAATGAAACTATAAAGTTTTTATAAATAAGCTGATTGAGACAATATTAGCCTTTATGGGAAAGTAGATCTATGAAGGTAGAACCTTATTTCCTGAACAGAGCATGCATTGCTATATGGATGTGAGTTTTAAGTTGATTTTGCGTCTCATATTTCTTTTGTCTGTTCACAGTTGGAGATTGAGGATGGGGATGAATTGACCGGTGATTTCCTGTACGAGGAGGTGCATCCCAAGCAGCATGCCCACAAGCAGGCCTTCGCCAAGCCCAAAGGCCCTGGGAAGAGGGGGGGCCGCCGCATCACCCGACCCCCCGCGGAGGAGGAAGATTAAACAGACCTCAGCACCCGACACCCGCCAACTCCACCCCTAGCACGTTCCACAGTGGAGCATTCCTGCGATTGGGGGGGGGGGGGGGAATCATATTTGACACGCTTGTTTAAAAGAATAAGACAACAACTTCAAATTTCCACAAAGTTCCCCAGAGACCCAACTATGCACGCCAAGGACAACTGAGCAATGACACACTTCAGAAATTCCATTTGTAGCTTGCCAAATGGAAGCATAATATGTATGTTAGCACAGTCACAATTACTTTACAACGATTCAAAGAGTCCCAAACAAAGTCAAGCTTGAGGTTTTTACATTGTTGCCAGCTCTGAGACTTTAAAAAGTGTTAGTGTGACTAATGTGAACTTGCGCCGATACGGTAAAATTCCCCATTTTGAGTTCACATGCTCAAACTCTTAACTTGCATTCCTTAAGTCTGTGTCAATTAATGTTTTTGTGTCTAATGTGTTGAACATTTGTCTCCTACGCGGTGCTCCAAAGCAGAAAAGATAGAATTATCCCACTTGATTTATGTTAACAGTGCATTTTATATTGGAAAATTGACTTCTTTTTTGATATAACTGTGGTTTACATGAAAAATCATCTGCTGAGAAACTTATTTTTCTATGCAAGTGCTGTAAATGTACATACTGTAGCTGTGTGATGCTCTATGATTAAGAAACCGTCAGGTCTGTTCTGGTGATTGTGTGCGTCTGTGAGGATCACAGTGGAGCGAACGGGCTTCCAGAAATATTACATCAATACTTCTCAGTTCTCACTAAGAGGAAGTACTCAAACTTTGCTGGTTCCCATAAAAGAGGGCACCCAAGCAAGCGGATAGGAAAGGGAATACTAGAAGTACCTTGAGCAGAATGTTACCACATCCACTGGTCTACTGATTAATATTAGGCAAATTACTAAGCTCACCTCATATTTGAAGGGAAAATCCCTTCATTTATATTCATATTGTCATTCTAATAGAAAAAAAAAAGTCATGTTTGGTCTTATTTGTTTTCTTACAAATCTTTCTTTTAAAGAATAAAAATAAAATATTTAAATCACACATGTTCTGCTTCATTCATTTTATTCTTTGACAATAAATACAGTTGCTTTTACTCTTTTCAAACCTCACAACATGCTGTAGAAAACCTGACACCAAGTTGTATTCCTCTTGAGAATAAAAAAAGTAAATAATTACAAATAAGATTTTAAACAATGCAAGATATTGATGGCAAAAAATATTTTTATAAGTCAGAGTGAAGAAGTAATATTAATTCCTCTAAAACGTAAGAAGAAAATGAATTTGTCAGTGTGTGCACTGTGACTAAAGCGGGCTCAGGAATCTGTGGGATGCTCTGCTTCACTCCAGAGAAATGCTTTTGACAACTCCTTTAAGCTCCAACAGGACCTGTTAAGACAGATATGAATATGAATTACTAACATACTCTGTCTACAAAAAAGATACAGAAAACATAATTGAAGCAAATCCCACGCTATATTTATTTTTCTCATATTCGTCACTGTTGGATTCTCACGTAAGTTTTACGATTCTTTGTGTCCTGACCTCGGTCCTCTACCAAATGGTAACAACAACACAACACCTTTGAAGGGAAAATATATTTAGCTTTGTCATATACATACAAAACCAGGTAACAGCCTCAGTTATATATTTCTTATTGAAACATATTTGTGTTTCATAAGATTTGCATGTTTAGTAAAGGTCTGTGGGTTTGGGGCTGAGAGCCAGACAGATTTAGACGTTGGTGGTTTTGGTTGTTTCGTGGGATTTGCCGGGACTTCATTCCCCAGACGTGTCACTGCTCCTGGGTCTGACGACACAGCTGTTTGGCTCAAGGTGACACACAGAAAGTAGTGCAGATGCCAACAGTAGCAGTAGCTTAAACCTCACGTCCTAATATCTGCCGGTACCTGTTTGATGACGGGCCGTCTGTTTTTCCTGTGGTGGAGGCAGTTACAGGCCAAAGAGTAGACGCTCTCTACCTGGCTCAGGTCCCAGTCCCTCATCTTTTTGTCCAGGAAGTCCTCAAAAGTCAGCTCCTCGTCTTCATCATCTATATCATACCTCACCTCCATCTGGGAGAGTGAGGCGGGGAATCAAACTACAGGTGACTGAAGGCAGCGATAGACTTTAAAAACTATGATTTGAATATATATATAAATATAATATTGCCTACTTTTAAAGTTAGTATTATAGCTTTTGTCATGCTGGAGGAACTTCCTTTCTAGTGTCCGTTTATACAGCGGTTGATGTTGCAGCACAGATGGAACTGTCTCAAACCCTCTCAATCACTCTTTAATGACTACTAACTGATAATGTGCCCTTACTAATTAAATGCAAAGTCTTTTAATAAGCTGTCCTCATAAACTGCAGCTTGAAGGATACGCAGTGAAAGCCTCTATTGTGCTGCTCACCAAGAACTGTGGCTCACGCTTTTCATCGGCTGGCGAGAGTCCAGACAATATTTCCAACAACACCTGTAGACGGCAGAGAGACGGGGTCAATCACACGACTCCGGACGACAGAAAACCGTTGTTACTCCACCATGTGCCAGGTATCTCCACAGACACTGTAGTGTTTCCACAGCTGTCCCGCTAAGACATATAAGCTGAATATACCGCACTATATGGAAGGTCAGGCGGTTTTATTCACCGCTGATCCCGTAAATCCTTCAGCAAATGTCATAAAAAGGATCATATATTCGACGATGTACAGCTAATAATACAGTACAGCTGTGGTACTCAACTGATTTAGAATCTTTAGTCGAAAATAAACGACAGGTGATGCATAACAAAAGGGATCTATTTTCACAAATCGGAAGAAATGTATACTGTAATGTTTATGTCCCGCAATTATGCACACGTCAGTACTTTGCAAAAGCCTTCCACTCAAGTAAACTGCGGAGTTGTGTTCTAGATTTTCCATGACAGTTGCAGTTTCTCCTTTCCTGACATAATATCCCCCTCTGTGTGTACGCGCAAGCATTGATGTGTGTGTGTGTGTGTGTGTGTGTGTGTGTGTGTGTGTGTGTGTGTGTGTCTGTAGAAAGCCTACCACTCCAAAGCTGAAGACATCAGATCTCGGCGTGATCTCTCCTCTAAGCGCCTCAGGTGCCATGTACGCACGGGTACCCACAATCCTCTCTGTCATCATGGTCGTTGACGTCCGCTTGGCCGACGCTCTCGTCAGCCCAAAGTCTGAGATCTTTGCCACGAATTGTTCATCTATCAAGATATTTGCACTAACAGGAAACAAAATAAAAACATTATGAGCACAGACAGCTGCGAAACATTAAGCACATCTCATGAAGTGACCACATGTAAACGGGGTCGACGAGCGCCAAAAAAAGGTCAATGCACGTATTTCCCCAAATGTGGAACTATTCCTTTAAGAAAAGATCATTTAAAGGGCAAGTTGCCACGTTTAATGTCACGAACGCGCCTGAAAGCAGACGATAAATACTACCGCGGAATCATTTGTCCCGGGACTGCATGTCGATTGTAACCTTTCCCACTAAAGACAAAAGGCAGATTTAAGTTGGTGTTTTGGTTTTTTTTGTCCAGTGGGAAAGGGGCTTCTATGTACCTTTTAACATCTCTGTGGACATGATGGTTGCTGTGCAGGTACTCCAAGCCTCTCGCTGTCCCTTCAGCTATCAAGGACCTCTGTCGCCAGGACAGCGGGGGACTTCCCTCCTAAAAAAAAAAGGACAAAAAGCATATGATCACATGATCTGTGTACTAGAAGTCAGAGTCTGTGCCGACGGTGCTTACCAAGCAAGCTAGTCGGTCTAGCAAAGAACCATTGACCATGAGGGCGTACACCAAACATGGGTGCTGTCCATCACAGGAAAATCCAACCATGTCAACCAAGTTTTCATGTTTCAACCTGTGGAACAAACAGTCTCGTGAAACCAGACCTGTGTTTGCAAATATATGAATCATTATGTTAACCTATGTTGGGCTAAATAACAAATAGCTGGACATTTTGGGAAATACCATTATTTGCTCGCTGAGAGTGAAGCAAACAAAAAGCACACTGGTCGCACAAAAAAGGATAAGTTACAATGACAAGTATTTACAATTAGCTATTATAAATGCTGCGTATACGAATCTATTAAACCTGAAGGTATTTGTTAGTCCCAGGCTTAATACAGACTGCCTTTCCAAAAACTCTTTTAATCCTTTTTTCGCGCTCTCAAGTTCCATTACTTTGATTAAGATGCCTGCTTCAGACACAGCTCGTCTGCTCTCGCTAATAAAACATAATGGTTATGAGGCTGTTAGTCACTTAAAACCAATCTAATTAACAAGGACATAGACAGAGGACGAGACGTACACTTTCAGAGTCTGGATCTCTTGGTTGAACTGCACTCGCAGCTCGTCCAGGGAGATGTCATCCATCTAAATGAGACAGTATTTTACGTTGTAATTTGCAAGATCTGCAAAAGTATTGAGATTATGAGATAAGCGTGACAATATTCTCACTCACTGGATTGAGCTTTTTCACTGCAACAGGTTTGTCATTAAGGAGGCCTTTGTACACAGTGCCGAAGCCTCCCTCTCCCAGTCTGCTGCCGCCGTCTGATATGGGACGGTCATCAAAGTTGCCCGTGATCTGCATCAGCTCATGGTACAAGAAACTGGAGAAGCCGTCTGAGGGACACACAGAAAAGGGTCAGATTGACTGTTGTGGTTAAGGTCCCATTGCTGACACCTGCTGGTCAGTTTTGTAAAATCTAATTTATTTATTTTTTCACAGAAGAAGCATCGTTTACAATTGTGCCTCTGCTGAAGTCAAGATGTTAGGAACTCAGATAAAACTGACATTTAAAACGTTTAATTCAAGTACAGTTATGTGTATTTCCCTTATTTTATTACTGAACTTTTGTACTTTTTACTTCTTTATATGTATTTGACAGCTAGAGTTAGATGTTACCTTACAGATTAAGATTTTAGAAAATATGATGCATTATTAAAGATTTACTACCCAAGAGTATATAAAGTCTATTGTGTGGGCCATTTGTTTGGCATGAATACTTTAGTATTTTTAATTGTATGACTTTAACTTGTAATTAAGCAGTTTTATATTGTGTTAATGCAGCTTTTACTTCAGTAAAACATCTGAATGCTTCTTCCTCCACTACTTGGAAGTAAATGCCAGCTCTCAACGCTTGCACATTGTTTTATTTACAACATGTCTTATCTTATTTTATTATTATTGTTTTTATTTTATATTATTGTTGGGTATTGTATTCCATTTTATTTTTGTATAATTTGTAATTGTCTGATTTCGTTTGCCTTGCAAATCTGTAATGTTTCCTGATGCCACCATGTACAGCACTTTGTAACTTTACATTTTTATTATTATTACTTTCAATAGCCTCCTCTCATATACAGATTACCACGACTACATAAATAAAAAGTCATATTCATACTGGCCTCTCTACAGGCGACTGTGTGAACCTCAATCGTTAAAAATCATCTTAAAATATGGTTTAACTGAATTTGAAGATGCAACACCTGTGAGGTCTGGCTCACTGCTCTCCAGAGGAATCTGTGGCTGCAGAACAGAGACGTCAGGTTGGGGCAGAGTCTCCGTCTCGTCCAGTCGTCTAGTTGAAAGCGAGCTGTTTGGTCCCACAGCCGGAGAGGACGGCTGCGTCTCTGGTGAGACGGACGCTTCCTCTGTGAGTGGACGAAAGACGAGACATCAAGTTATTGTTGTTGATGCGGTGCACTAACCAAAAGAGTGGTCTTAAAATGGTTGTGACTACTTTGTGAGATGGACATTTATGCATTATCATAAATAATGTGTTTTATAGGAAGCATTTATGCTGTTCATTCCTGTGTACATGTTAAGTATATATTACCTTTATTTACTTGTTGTTTTTCACATTTCTTCCGCTGTCAATTATGAAAGCTATTCACATTTTTCATGGTAAAGTTTTACCAATAAACTTTGACCAGGTGGTCCTTGTTATTGTAGTTTTGCATCTCATTACCCTGGGATCTGGACCTTTAAGGCAGCGTGGCCCATATCATGACATGGTAGTGTTTGTGCTTGATGAGTCCATGACAAATAAATGCAATAAAAATTGAATTCATTCATGAACGATAAGCGAATTTCTGTACGTATTGAACACAAGTATCCAACTAAATAGAAGATTGGATGTCTGTTTTGATGAGGATAATGTAGTAAGCGTGACCATGTATCCAGGGTTATAGACGTATGATGTAGTCTGTGATTATTATACTGCCATTTGTCATAAAACATACCAGGTAGCAGGAGACTGGCAGCAGCCAATAGCTTGAGACTCTTCAAAATGTCCACAAGTTCACCCACTGTACTGTTAGTGGTCCCCCAGTCAACCAGCAGCTCCACTGTGGGACTTTTACCCTGAGCAACAAGGCCTTCGAACCTCCTGAAACACAATACAGTACATAGATAGATGATAGATAAATATATAAACAATAAATACAGCTGCTTCTGATATGACACAGGCTAGAATCACCTACCTCACGTGAAGCTGAGTGTACCTCAACTCGCCACTCGGCTTCCGTATCCAGGTAATTACATCTTTCCACCTGTCTTGAGGGTCCAAAAAGTCGGACAACCTGCGATGTAAACTGTAGCTGAGATTGCGAATATACGTAGCGGAAGTTACTGAGTTATTCATTCTACGACCAAACACTGACACAACCTCACTTTGTGACAGTTACACCGACATGCTATACAACTTACACCGCCGTCATATGGGTGTTAATTATCCGCAATTAAGTGAACCAATGCAAGCAGAACAACATAATATTTTGCTCACGATATGATGCTCACAGCCTCGTAAAATGTGTCTTTCCGATATTGAGCAACTTCCCCAAACGTAACACA
This sequence comes from Cebidichthys violaceus, assembly GCF_023349555.1. NCBI lineage: Eukaryota > Metazoa > Chordata > Actinopteri > Perciformes > Stichaeidae > Cebidichthys > Cebidichthys violaceus. Next base: position 5,756,276 of record NW_027176483.1, read on the forward strand.
CAGCAGCCCTGTCACACTTTAGTCTCCACCTTCAACGCGGAAATACAAGCGGTGACAGTTTAAAAGCTGCACGCTGCAAACTGTGTGCCCTCCAGATATCGGTAAGAGCACACTTTGTACACTCTGTAGGTGTATTTATTTTAGTAAAGAGACCAAGAGGGAACAGAACAATATACAAGAGAAACAGAAGGACGGAGAGACCCTGTGCCCTCTAGTGGACAAAATTAGGAATTGACTTTTTCAACCAGCTCGAGTTTGAGTGTTATTTATGAGTTTATGATGTGTTTTCAAGTGATTATGACAGGATTCATGTGAAAAGTTTGAGTGTTTGTTTGACACATCCAGGAGGCACACCATAGCACATGTGCTACGCTGTCCTCCTGCGAATGTTTGTATTTATGGTACCTGCAGTGTGGAGGAAGGATTCTGATATCTTATCTAAGTATACATATGACGTATTTGTAACTAAATGTACCAACAATATTACAAGTAAATGTACTCATTATTCAGAATAAGCCCTCATTTGACACTCATTGCCCCATAATGACATGGCTCCCAATTATTGGCCATGATTTGGACTCTTTTCATGTCTGGTCAGGTCTGAAGGAAACCAGGTATCGCTCATCACCTGTGCTGTTCCATCATCATGCTGTGGGGAGGAGAGCCCGGACTTGAACCTAATCAAACATTACGGGAGAGATCTGGAGATGTCGCCCCCCCCCCCCCCTCCAACCTGACAGAGCTTGAGGGGATCTGCAGAAAATCCCTAAATCCAGGTGTGTAAAGCTTGATGCGTTGCACCCGAGAAAAGTTGAGGCTGATATCAGTGCCAAGGGTCTGAGATGTTTTAGTTTAGCAAAAGACATCTAAAATCCTGCTTTTCACTTTGTCATCATGGGGTATTTAGTGCAGATTTATGAGGGGAAAATCATTTAAACAACACCTAAAAAAGATGAAGCGGTCATGTAGCTGTGCTGTAACTGAAGTAACACTTAACAGTTGTGTTAGTCCTTGCACTAAAGATGTAACTTTTGAACAACAGCAGGTTCCACTCTGCTTTGATTCTGCCTTATCATGATGGCGGTACTGGATCTGTTTTACCCCCATAGATGTGGATTTATGAGTGGTATTTATGAGGCTGATTAGAAGAAACGGGTAAGAACTGTGCAACACCGTACATTTACTCCCTGAGCAGGTCACTTGGTTCAGCTGAAACCACTGGCCTTGCTGGCAAAGTACACCAAACACACGACATGCACAAAACCTCTCACTTATTCTCCTCTTTCAAACCTTCAAGCTGTAGGAAACAAACAACCTCCTCAAACCCAACTTGTTTTAAACCCCATTTGCAAATCCTCAAACAAATGAAAGCATTTTCTCTAAAGTGCATTGAGTACATGTACTCGTATGTGTAGCAGCAATTCTTGATCTGTTTATGGTGCACTAGTTGCTATTTACGCGGTGTTTGTTGAATTGTGATCAGTTCCATGTGGACTCGAGGGCCCGACTGTAGCTGCATGGGCGGGGTAATGAGTTGCGAGGTGTGTGTGTGTGTGTGTGTGTGTGTGTGTGTGTGTGTGTGTGTATAATATTATATTTACAAACTGTGCATGTGAAACCATTTTATTTGAGTGAAATCACAGCTAAAATCAAAAACTAAAACCAAACCGACACATGAAATAAAACGAGAGAATTAATGTGACGCTACAGGTAGAGTGAAACATGAATTTCAAAATGCAATTAAAAACCGATGACGTATTTTAATAATACTGATTATGTGTTATTGTTTTTTGGAAAGCCGTGCGAAGTTAGTGGAAACGCTGACCAAAAACATATGGCTAGTGCAACAAAAATCACCCACACATGCAAACACAAGCCTTTTAAATGTCACTAAAATCTGACAAGCAACTTTTATATGGTTTTTCACAGCTGAGCATCATTTCAGTTTATCCTCATACAAACAATGTGATGATCTAAGCAGAGAGTCCACTGTCACACGCCTGTTTATTCTGTTTATAGGGAAGGTGGATGACACTAAGCACAATGCGCCGCATATTAAAAGCTCTCTTGTAATTCTTTAGTAAGTCATAAACTAAGAGAGGCTGCATTTTTTCCCCCCTCTAATGGACTTTTTATATCTTCCGACAATGCATGCACATGGCCTGAATTCCATAAAAAGGAGACTTCTCCACATGTGTAAACAAACTGCAATTAAGTTATTTTGTGTGGAACAGCGTAATGAGAGCCATTACTGCAGCTGTGGCAGCCAAGAGTGTGTGTGTGTGTGTGTGTGTCTTCTTTATTCCTGATGTTTACTACAGGCTTTCACAAACACATCATCATAAAATAACGCCTCACAAAAAGTGTGTGAGCGCATTGTGCGTGCGCTACATTGAGGTGTAAACACAAGCCAGAGGGGGTGAGCAGTTGGGTGTAATATTTGTAATGTAAGGATATTGCCTCTGAGTGACATTCAAAGGAGCCTCACGTTTGACAAGGACCTGCCACCACAAGCCACTGAGCTCTCAGATGAATGCTGTGTGTGTGTGTGTGTGTGTGTGTGTGTGTGTGTGTGTGTGTGTGTGTGTGTGTGTGTGTGTGTGTGTGTGTGTGTGTTTATGTGTGTGTCATTGCATCTGCTGGTGTGGGATAGCCCTCACACCTGTGCACAGGAGATTCTTTGAAGTGCCTAATCGTCTCCTGCATGCCTCCTCTTACCTCAGTGGCAGGATCCCAGCACCGCACACACAGTTCACACGCAGAGATGGGGAGCAAGGCCAAACTCTGGGCTCTCCTGTGGTGAGCTGGGAGATGCAGTGAGCTGATGTGGAGGGAGGGAGGGAGGGAGGAGAGAGATGAAGCAGCAAAAACAGAAAAAGTGTGAAAAGGGAAAGCAAACTGAAGAGAGGGCACGAAATGACTATGGGAGAGGAGGAAAGAAGGAGGGCGAGAGGATCTGAGGGAAAGCGGGGAGAGAGAGAGAGAGAGAGAGGGTCCCCCATGGTTTGGGAACAAGAGCAGAGGCCGGAGAAGTGCCAGAGTGGCTTAAATCACCGGGGAGAAACTCTGCAGGTGGAGGAAGTGATCAGAGGAAGCATGTGATGTCCAGGAAACCTCCAGGGTAAACAAGGACAGATGAGATGAGAGCTGGTACTAGACGCACAAGGCCAGATTTGTGCCTCCCGTCTATTATCATTACACATCTGGCAATTTATCAAAAGCTCGGTTTTTGAAGGTATTCCCCAAATCCTGAAAAAGTCTCTGCTTTTTTATATCTGGTTCCCAAAATATTCAGTTTGCACATAATTAAGAAGTTGCAACTAAGAAGGTAATCCAAAGATGATGGCCGGATGTGATGTATCTTATTCAATTTACACAACAAAAGAAAATGGGTATGAAAATGGAAAAATAACATTAGTATAAATACATATTTGTAATATTAAACCCTTTTTTAAATGCTGGTACATTGTACAATTAAAGCTGACATTATTTTATATTTTGCAGCCTTGCAACATTTCTCTGCAAGGATTTTGGATATCTGTTAAATGTCTACTCTTTACTCGTACGGCTGAACACTGAGGCTCCTAAGTAATTCACTGCTTAACACCTAGAATAAGACGGCAGAGCAAAACACCCTCTGTTACACTACACACACTATACACGACGGGACCGCTTTGACTAATTACCGGCTTCAGACAGGTGCATCCAACTCATTAGATGGAAACCCGGCAGATTTATCTCCACAAGTCAACACCACACAGGCAACGTGTACAGTCGCTGTGATTAATTAGCAGTCTCGTCGTGTAGTGTAACAGTTCACCCGGCTCATCGGAGGTCTCCCACGTCGGAATTCAAATGAGCCAAATGAATGGGAGGACCCGCTCGGGGAGACAGAGAGGAGCAGCGGGGGGTATGGGCACAGCATCAGGGTCCAATAGAGGAGGCTCAATGTATGTCTGTATGCCCACTGCCTGTCCACACAAGGCTTTTAGCACTGTGCCACTGATGGACATTGAGAGCTCACTGCTGGGAGTCTCCTCCCAAACTGGAACACTGTCGAGTCAGTTTAATGCGTTTTTTTTTTTTGTTTTTTTTTAAGGGGAAACCCCCTGGGAGTCTACAGCAGTTTATTAGCTCTTGTTTTGAATGGGCTTTATCACTATATCAGAACATTCACAGCTGCGTTTACACTACAATAAGAGCCCTACCACACTGTTGGATGTTTAGTATGCTGGTTGTGTTCCAATGAGAAGACTGTAGTTACTTATGTAACACATAGAGGGCAGTAGTGGCTTGCAACTTCTTATAATTGACCATCGTGACGATCGACATTAACACATGCTTAGAGTTGCAGAAAACTGGATATGGATCAAACGTTAATCACATAAAAAGAAAGAAATGGCAACATTCTTTGAAGACAAATGTGATTTTGTGCAGAGCTTACAAATGACTGGTGTTCATGTAATGTAAGGCAATATGACTCAATTCAGGAATTAAAGGCATTTTTTTGGGGTTTAAAAGTCCTAACTTGAGCACAGCAAGTTCTCGTTTCTCTACGGTAGGTTGTAGCTCATCCAGAAAAATATTTGTAGCAGCTGTTTGCTCGTCCAGTCTTTCCCCTGGGCCTATGGAACTCACACACACATCAACAGCTCATCGGGAGTCGACTTCTAAGGGGTGATCTGGCGGCATCTTGAGTGGCAGCTCGCCGTTGCGTCGCACTTGAGTGGTCACCGACACTGCCTGATTGCAGGAGGTTGCCCTCTCATATTTCCTCAAGAAATCTCTGGCCACAATCCCAAAATCATCTGTCCAGCCGAGCGCACCAGCATGAGAAAAAAAAAAAAGCCTCCCCTGGCATCTCCGCTGCTTCAAGGCTTCTTGTTAGTCGGGTGTATTCTGGGACATCTGGCAAAAAGCCACGAGTCGTGCAATGCAAAGTCATGCACACTAGCACCTGAAGTTAACAGGGAAAGACACATGGACACACACTTTTAGATACATTTATTGTATTTCGTTCATTCGTTCATTATTAACACAGAGGGGATGAAAATAGAATTGAAATCATACATTTGCTCTACTACTAACTTGTCTTGATAGACATGAAAAAGACTTGAACTGATAAAAACAGCTATTCCACAGCCAGAGACTACACTCGATGATCATATGTGGATGTTGAAGAGCACTGCCGATCAATATTAACAACTGAAGCCTTTTAGCGATCTATTTCCACTTGTAATTGTGCTGACTGCAAGTTCCTCAAGGCCCTGCTGCTGCTGAATGTCACGAACACAGACCCTATTATATTGTTAGTGGAAAACGTATGCAAGTTTGGAAGCGTATGAAATAAGAAAATTGCGATGACTCGTAAGCCATTGTGTACGAGGACACATTCACCCGTAGACACTGGGCTGAGATGAATGGATCTGATGGTGGATGAGGTTTGAGGCTCTGACCTCCGTTTCTTTTCTGGTAAACCTGTTAAACTAAGGTTATCTCTAACGTCTTGCTGAAGGTAAAACACTTCCTTCTGTTTGTTGTTATAGTAGATGTGGATTTCAGTTCAGTTCGTCTGGTTTGCATATTGTTAAACAACGTTTCCGTTTGTCGAATTTTCTGGTCATGTCAATCCATCACGGCACAGTGGAGAGTGGAGAGTTGGTCTGAAAGTGTGGAAATGATCCTCTCTCACATGTCCAGCAGTGATTTGTCCATGTTGACCAGGGTCCCGCTATCTCCTGAGGCATCTGTTAAGTCGACTAGCGTTAGCTTGTTGCTAGTCCTCGTCGTTACTATTTCTATTCTTGACTTTTTATTTATCAAAGTCTTGGTCTGGATATCAACAAGGCTTTCCTGCCTTGATGCCTATACAGTTCTAATGAAGATCAGTATTATAGATCAGTGGTGGAATGTAACTAAGTACATTAACTCACTGTACTTGAGTACAAATTTGAGGGACTTTTCCCTTTTTATGCAACATTATACTTATTCTCCTATACATCTCCGAGGTAAATATTGTACTCTTGAACTTTAGTTACTTTTCAGATGACAGTTTTTGTTCATCATTTGGTGATTTGAATGTTTTTGATAAACAGAGATTAAGTGTTCCTTCATGGATGGAAAACATTCTCCAACTTCTTAAGTTAAATAAAGTATGGCTTGGATGCAGACGAAAAATGCACCGTCACGAAGCTGAAAACAGCTGTTTTTTTCTGAGCTTTTAGAGATACGTGGCTCAGGACAAATATATGATGACTTTATAGAATGCTGTTGATTAAACTACCCAACAGTATATAAAGTATTTCAATTTTGCACAACCTTTAACATCCACAGCAGTAAAATGCAACACATACACTTTTACTTTGTAGTGGAGTATTTTCAGTGTGGTATTAGTACTTTTACTTAACTAAAGTCATTTTTGTGTACTTTAATCAACTATTGTTTATATTTTTTTTGTACTTCATACATTTGAGTCTTTCTGCGACTAACCTGTATCTATGTATTGTCTGTACACAATGCCTCACTTCCCTGTGGTCAAAGCTCTAAAGTGCACGGTGGTTCTCGTTGAGCCTACAACCTCCATTGTTTGGATCCAGAGTTCTATGGGAAATCCTTTTGTGTGGGCTCGCCAAGATATAGCTGGGGCGTAATTCATGTGAATGCGGGGGGGGGGGGCTGCAGGTCAATAGTGACCCTGAATGCTGAAAAGGCCTTCCGATCTTCTTGAAGCAAATCATTGATGGTAGGTAACCCCTGCCACCGATGCTTTGCTCCACTGAGGGCGGAGGTGAAAGGAGCCAGCGTGGCCCTTTGACATCCCAGCCGCGACCCTGTAATCCAACGCTCGTCAGTGCTAATCAATAGCTTCACAGCCACAAAGAGACCATTGCTAACGTTCCCCTGACATTAACGACCAACTAGGAACCTCCATACGCAGATGAGTGGAGGAAAAACAAACTTGTTAGTTACTTTATCTTTTGATTCTGAGAGGAAAAATGATTTTCAGAGGTTTGCTCTTCGGCAGTGGCAGATTCTGATGGGCTGCCCGCGGCCAGCGAGGAGTCAAGGGTCAAGTCGCTGACATCTGAGTTGGTTTCTCCCCCTTTTCATTCTTACTTCTGCCATGCAACTTTCCATGAGAAATGCCAAAACACTGGAGAGGAACTTCCTTTGAGATGTTTAAAGATGTCAAGAGGGTTTCAACCCCAGGTGGGCTGGCACACTAATCTGCTGGAGCCTCTGCATACAAAAGCTGTTTTTTTTAATGGTTTACAAATTCCTAATTTGTTGAAGGTTTTCTGATCTCTCTTTTCTTGGTTTTTCCCTTGTATTGTCATCCTGTAATACTCTTGAAAATACCAGTCTTTAGATGGATAAATAACCCAAGGCGGATTGGAGTGGTTGTTCCCATCTCTCACAATGAGCTCCTCTGAGACTTCAAAGCAGGTCTAGACCTCAGCTTTGAGGTCTTGAGAATATTCTCAGCTCACAAATGACAAAAGACCGCCACAGGTGGTTTATTCTTCAAGCTATAAAACAATGCTCCACCTTATTTGTTCCTCACTTTTTCTTGAAAACCTGTTACGACACGTTGATGGATGAGGTTAAGGGCTACGCCAATGAAAGGGTAAAGAAGAGACATAAAGGGGTTGACACATTGACAAACACTGTAACCTTTTTTTGGTAGGTTTAGCATGTTTGCTCTTTGGTAGTTGAAGTAATATGTCACACAATTACAACATAGAATACTTTTTAATGATTCACTTGGAAATGACCCAGAAATATCAGTTTAATGTGGAGTCCTGGCCAGTTGGTAACAGCACAAGCATATAGAAATGACAGAATTATTTTAGGTTTAATCTTAATAGTTAAATCAGCTGGTGGTCATGGAATTAGGCCCACCCTGTATGCTTTCTTTGAATAACATTCTCTGTTAAAACTTGCTTAATCCATTATCCGTAATAAATAACGGATATACAAAAGAAAATATTAGTACCCAAGTCACAGCTCCTCAGCGGCCCACGATTGTGTTCTCTTTGTGCTCAAATCATAAATCTCATAATCGCTCCTCAGAAGCACAAGTTTCCATTCATTACGCTGAAGATTGTGAGTGTTTATCATGCGATTCATCCCTCCCAATCTCCAAAACTAAAGCCGTTTTGTCATGTGCATTGATTACACTTGGGGTTAACGCCCGACAAGTCCTTGTAAAGCGCTATTAAAACGCTGAATCATCCTAATCCCATGGAATTATCCTTTATCCATAGTGAAAACTGTTGGTGGCAATGTGTAGTGGACTATAAATAAGAATAAAGGGGGCCGTGGATGATATGGAGGATTGAGCACAGACTTAGTCTATGGATTAAACGGCACAACAATGGTGGACAGGATGGTTACGTGTGTGAGAGGTATGGAAATAAATGGATCTTTTGTTGATGCAGCCTCCCATCACGAGGAGTACATGAGGAGTCTATTCTTCTGTCTTTCTTTCTTTCTTTTTTATTGAAACAGCACAAGCAGTATAATATGTTTAGAATATTCTGAATTTAAGATTTACTTGCTGTCGGTTTTCAGACAGGGCCAACGTACTCGAACCTTTAAGTGGCTATGCTGGATAGAACTGGTTTCCATTAAGTTACATCCTGCACTTCTTTTTCCATTGGTCCAGATGATGTTGTGGTTTTACCAGTGATATATCTGGTAAATATGATGTACTCGCATGACATCTTCAGACTCTGTGAGCTGGTGAGGATTTCCTGAACAGTCCATTAGCTAACTGAACAGATCACAATAGATTATGTGATATGCAAAGGACAGGCATGCCAAAAGAAAGCCAGATTTCTCAAGGCCTTTGGGATGGCCCTTGAAGCTTTTTGATGTATTCCGTCTTGAAATATGGACTTTATAAAGGTGCAAAAGTGATATGGGATGCAGAATATGTAAACAACTGTTGGGGGGGTTCAAATTTATAAAGATCAGCTGTGTTTTCAGTTCCAGAAAAGTCCTTCAGATAATTTGGTTTACTGGCCTTGTATACAGCCTGTCCTGTTGATAGACTGTTTTGAGCAAAATCCCTGTATCCTATCTCAACAAATAAGTGGAGTGATGTCTACCCGGGGACACAGCGGAGATGCTCTCCCTCTGTGTGTGTTGTAATCCTAGCTACTCTGTGCTGTGTGACATAGCCGGGCCGGCCGCAGGTGCCTTTCAGCGCTCAATGCGCTCATACAACGGGTACGGCTGATAACACCATCCTGACCAACGACATCGTCGCAGAAACTCACAGTGCACACCCTCCTGTTCCCCCTCAGGTAAAGGCTGTTAGCTTTGTCAGCACTGTTAGCGCTGCTAGAACCGTGAGCCGCCGGCTAAGCCGTCGCCATATTGAGAGCCTGTTAATGTTAACCACAAATGATACCTGTGTCGTAGAAAAATGGATTGTTTCCTTTAAAGTTGAACACGGGCGTCAATGGCAGGATCAAACATTTCATAATCGTCACTCAACGCCTACAAAGTTTCTGATCCTGTCACGTGTTGCATGTTTTTCTGTACGTTAAACCCTCTAGTGTTTCCCTCAAGAAGAGGTCTGACTTTTTCAATAGATTTCAAGTCACTCATGCTTCACCTTTTTGCACCTTTTGGAAAAACCTGTCACATAAAGGAGGGCTTGTGGATGTTCAGAACAGGGGCCCCATTTCCGAGCACTTAGCTGTAAATCTGAAGGTGTCATCATCAACCAAAACACACAGTGTTGTCTAGCTCCGTACGGCTCACAATATGTAGCCTGGTGCAGGTACTTCTGTAGGGCATGGAAATTAACCGGAAAAGTAAATATCTACAATTATAGATTAAAGGATGAAAAATAAAGTTGTAAACTCCCTTAAAACTCAGCTTTCTGAAATGTGGCTGCCTAACATAGCCGAGTGTGTTGGTAAATTATGAGTGTGAATCCTTTTAACTTCAATCACCATGTTTGGGGATGTGGAGATGATTGCTACATGGTGTAATTGAAGAGTAGATCAAAAGCCGAGGCAGAAGTGTTTGCTGAAGACGAGTGTCAGTCTGTCAGAGTCCACGGAGGGAGCTGCAAGTACAGACTGTGGCACTGTTGGGAAACCGAGTCCTGCAGATTACAGGCCTGGGATTATCATTATGAGAGTCGCTGGGTGAGAAGCAAATCCTGCCCAGAGTAGACTGATCTGCAAATTATTTTAACAATGCACAGGTTGGACTACATCATTTGGTTTACCGGGGTGCAGTGGTAATACTGCAGCGATTACATTTGCATGACATCTGAGGGTAGAGTTAATAGCTAGAAGTCAGAGTAAGATCTTGTATTTTCCTTAAGCCTCTGCGCCAGCGGCAGCAGCGTAACTTTGTGTTTGGATTGTCCGTCCATTCGTCTGTCTGTTCGTACGTCCAACTCTTGTGAATCTGATATCTCAAGATTTCTACAAATGGTCAAGGTCAGTGTGATGGCTGAAGACTAAATACAATAATTAAGTGATAAATAAGATGAAGTGATGATATTTTGGACATACATGGATGTAAACTGCAACTAGTTATTTTTAAAGATAGTGGAGTGATGTGTACCTGAGCAGAGAATGAAGTCACTCTCTGCGCTTTGTTTACATAGACGGGCCAGGCACCCGGGCCTTTTAGGGCATGTGAGCGTGTCCCCCTGGCTATCTCACAGAAGCCGCTTTGCGGTGGGTGCGGTTACAGTGTAACAGCACCCACCCTCCGGTCCCCCCTGTTAGCACACTGTTAGCTCTGTCAGCACTGTTGCAGTTGTTAGCAACCCTAACTGTTAGCCACCGGCTCAGCAGCCTTTAAGTTGAGAGCTGCGTGGAGGCAATAGCTTTGTCTAAAATCCATAAAGTTTTTGATTTTCTTCATTTTTCATCAAATTTTTTCCCTTAATCTGCATTTTCCTATCCATTTAAAATTTGAATTGCAGCTAAATGTTCCTTAATTTTATCGTTAAAATAAATTTGTAAATTTAACTCAATAAGCCTGATTTGGCTTATATACCCAATATAATTTACAGTAAAATAAGTACAATATATACAATGAATTATACAGTGGCGGTCCGTGCATTTTATACCTGGGCCTTCTGTGCTGTCCTACTAGACTTGAGCCATGTCCTAATAAGCTCATTATGACGCCACAGCTACGGTTATTTATTTCTAGGAGTGTGATAATACACGTATTCCTATTAAACCGTTCGGTACAAGGCTCAAGAACGAACAGTACGTTTGAATAATACTAGCGCATTTGGAAAATGCAGAAGCTGAAATTGTGGGAAATATAATGTTTTCGGTGGACTGCGCTCACGGAATGGACGACAGGCTTCGTGACCTCTGAACCCGGAACAATAACAAAAAACAGCTGAGGCTGCGGCTCAAAATCAGTTAACTTACCACAGCTGCTCTTCACTTAAAAAGTCCACTCAGGTCTCTCCAAAAGTCTTCAAAAGCACGTAGCTTGTGCGTGTCCTGTCGTCTAGCTGCCTTGGTTTATCGTAGCATAGCTCCAAACACCAAGAGCTCAGTTGCAAATGAAATGCATTTTTAGCCATAAAATGTGCAACGCTTCCCCGCTGTCAGCCAGAAATACCGTTCATACAAAATCCTTTTCCATGCTGGGTCAGGGCTGCTAGCTGTGGGCTTGACCGAGCCTTTGATACGATGTCCAGCTTTTCTGGAAATGTCCTTCTCCAGAAATCCATTTAAAAACGCTAAAAATGTCATGTCAATGTCATAACTTCTTACATATGTTTCAACTTGAACTCTTACTAAACACTAAGATCTGCTAGATAGCTTTCTGTTTGAACAAAAGTCACGCTGACCCACTGACCAATCACGGCGCACCTTAATGCTGACGTACTTAGCAGGCTACCTGGGTACCGCTGGCACGTCACAGAATACGCCCAACATGTCAAACTAAAAATCTGATTGGTTGAAGACGATGACAATCAACAATGTCGTCCCCATTTACTTTAATCTGCAAAGTCTACCCAGAGGACCTCAGGCCTCTCTCCTTACATAGAGACATAGAGGCTGAATCTGATTGGATAAGAGCTCTCCTTAAAACAAGCTGTGCTGGAAGCAGAGCAACTGAGGAAGACAGGAGCTGTGCAATGAGAAAATAAGTTAATGTGAAAAAAATTATAATACTTGTAGTGTATTTGTGAAAAATGATTAAATTATAAAATAGCTATAACTTTGTGATTCTGTTTAGGCCAGCAGAGAAGGCTTAGCTGGCCCTGACGACCCACCACTGGTATTATATAATAATGATAAATACACAGAAAACTCTCTAAAGCAGTGTTAATGTATGAGGTTTTGCAGTTATTTGCAGAAATTAGACGGCAACACTGGCCCATTTCACAAAACCTCCAAAGTATAGGTGAACTAAAGACTAAAACTTAAGGCCATTCCATTTCCATTCCTGACTGATCATGTTGAATGTTTGTCCAGCAAGCCCCCCTACATCCCACCACCGTCTGCCTCACATCCATCAAGATATACACACAAATGTACACACTCCCAAACTCTTGAATCTGCCGTGCCACACCCTGTCTGTCATTGATAGAGTACAGATGCTATCGGGATGCATGCCGCCAAGTCTGGAGCAGGCTGAATAACACTGTTTGCTCTCTGTAGTGCACTGGTCACCTACTTTCCTCTGCGTTTATTACAGCTAGAAGAGGAGGGAGGGAGGGAGGGAGAGTCAGATCGGCCTCCAGATAACTCTCTTTATGTTTCAAGTAGACCTGCTGGACCACCAGGACAATTGACCGTTCGGTAAGCCCCTCCTCTCGCCTCCTTTCAGTTACATATCCCAGAAAAACAGCATCCTCATCAGTTGATGATTCGTTTAGAAGACGTTAATAAAGGAGCAGCATGATCATGTATTGCGGTGTAGCGCTAGTTAGCCCTTGTAGTCAGCAGTGTAGTGTATGCAGTGCAGTATGATGAGAAAAAAAGTAAAATCAGAATAAGAAGAACATTAGATTAATGCTTATAAAGCTTTAAAATATAAAGAATCCAAAGCATGACAGCCCTGCCGTGCCTAGCTATGGTTCCAAAGCTACAATTGGACAACTGCTGTTCAACAAAAGGGGGTTAGCGAGCGGTCAATTAAGACAAAGCTTATGCTCTAATGCTATCTCCAGCTATGTCAGGATACAGCAACAGGCTCTCACCAAACTTTTTGCAAAGTGACTGATGTGCATCACTAAACCCGATAATGCTCGCTGGCAGTTGTAAAGCTATATTCTCGCCATAAACACATAACCACCACACAGGTCCTCGGGGATAAGGAAGACAAATTGAGGTGTTTGAGACGGATTCCAATAGAGTGAGAGAGACACTCACCGGGGTTTTATGGGTCATATATTTTAATTGTGATGGAAGGTGGGCATTAGCACATTTGCGTACACCATGTTTCTGTAGGCAGGATAAAGGGGAATAGCTTGAGGGCTGCTTGGTATGTGAGAAATAATGTCTGTGGGTAACAGAGCAGTGACTTCTTGTGATGTCTGAAGAGGTGTCATTACCTCTCATGTCCTTTCAGACGGTAAGCACCGGGTCAAAGGGCAGGAAGTGCACTTTGTCGCCCTCTGCACCAGACTGGAAGATCGTGTTGGTCTATTGCTGGAGGAGAAGAAAGAATAGAAGTAGAATAGATTAGCGACTGGGAAAAGCCGAAATAGTTCGGACATTATAAGCGGAAAAGGACAGAATATAATGTTGGATATAAAAAGATGAAGTGGAAGGAGTGAGCACTTATGGATCTGTATTTGGTCTTGAGCATGGGATTTAGAAACGCTGCACACCCATCCACTACTTTGACCTCGATTCCTATTTCTGTTTACAGGACGCACTACTTCCATTGGTTTTGCATAAAAAAATGTATTCTCTCTCTCTCTGTATGTCCTTCACATATCTCGGCAAACCAAAAATGACATTTGGTGCAATTCAGACACGCGACAAGTTCAATATTAGTACACTTTGAATAAACAGTGGGGGCGAAAGGGTGAAAGGTAGGCATTATCAGGACAATGTACTTTAATTACTTAACGTCTGTTCAAGGTGAAACTTTCAATTCTAATATGATGCTGGATTGTTAAATGAATAATAATGCATTATATTATTATTTTGTGAGTCAAATCTGAATCTGCATCGTAACCAGTAACATTTCTCTGCCAGGTAAATGTACTTGTACAACAATGTTTTTCTCTGAAGTATAAGTACACAGTTAGTAGTATACCGTTGAATTGCTTATTTTTTTTACATGCTTTGGGAGCCTTCCTGAAGTTAATTCCGGATACAATGAGTTAGAATAGTAACATAATTCAATAATTTTCATACCTAAACATCATAATAAATCTACAGTATATCTGTTAGGGGCCGTGCTTACCTTGCCTAATGTAAAAGTTGGCCTCTTTTTTTTTTTTTAAAAGTGCATTTCACCAGTGTTTGACTGTGAGTACACAGAACTTGGGTGTGTGACACATTTATTTATTCATTAGACAGTGCTCAGCTTCTTAGCTGTGCCGGTGTTAGTTAAACTATGTCATGGCGAAGGTGTATTGCTGAGGACCAAAGGAAGAACAGTGTCTGGTGTGAAGTTGTTTGTATGACCGTTTTTTTTTTCTACAAGCAGCATCATCACAATCACTGCACTAGTTGTCCAAAATAGTTGTAATTGCTGAGGAAGGCCGGTCTGAGAGGAGAGCCCTCTACCTCTGGACACTGCTCATTGAGAGACAGTGCTGGCAAACTGGTCTGTAGATTCAATGCAAAGCCAAGCACAATGCGGACAAGCTTGGAGGGCAATCTGCGGTATTTGTTTTTTGCGGTTGAATGTAATGCAGTCTGTGATTCTGCTTGTTCAAACCCAGAGTTTACTTTAATAGAATTTGTATTTGTCTCCACCTGCATCTGGAAAAAAAGACAAGTGCCTTCCAGGCAATGATTACATGTTACATTTTGTTGTAACGTTTCTAATTAGAGAACACTGACACAGAGGATGTGGAACAAGTTGAGTCACAGTTGGTTTTGGTGTCAGAAACGGGGCATTTCACGGCGTCGTGTTCATTCACTTACAATACATTAGTTTACTTACATGTACATTTACAATTTACTTTAGGTTCAAAGTCCTTAATTTAATCAAATAAATGTAACAAAACCGCAGTTATATTCTGTTCTCATGTGCAGTAAATTCCTTCTGCCCTGATGCTGACCCAGCAAGAAGGCTTCAAGGCTCTACAGTACTGTACCAACATGCATTTTTCCATTGTTCCATGTGTGATTACATCCATGATGTAATGTGAGTGTGCTACACTCGCCCCGAGGCTACAGTGGGACTTCTGCTGTTGGTAGAATCATTTGCAATCTTCTGTTTTGTTTGTTTTGCCTCACATCGGATGGAATTCCCCTCTTATCTAAATCCAATAATTACTTAAACCTGGGTGTCAAAACACTTTCCATTATTATCATAGCCCCATTTCCCCCTTTTCCTTTGATGCCAGTTGTTACCGTGCAGGAACACAGTCCCTGGGTCTTTGTCAGCTCAACTGAGTTGTCAGGATCCACAAGGAGTTAATTCCGTCCCAAGGGACAGAACAACTGTTTGTCTGATCTCAGGATGTTGTGGTGACTTGTCAGAATTAAGATCACACAATACTGTATCTGACTTTCATTTATAACCAGCCTGTTTACAGAAACAGCGTGCTGGGGATGTTTTCTTAGCACTAAGATTACGTAGAAAGCTGAAGAACGATACAGAATAACATTTAGTCTTAAATAAAATGGATTGCCACTTTGGACATTTTCTTTGTAAAACAATGCTATATTGTACCGCAGTGCATTTATGACACTGTAGTTGTAAAAGATGGAAAATTGCATTGAAAATAAGTCACTGACTTTGTACTTTGGTGCATTTCATTAATGCAATCTCTGATTCACAGAGCTGAAGCATTTTCAAATGGGACACTCTTGGGAAAAGGCACATTTTTGTACAAGGCCACAATACCACCAGCAGTTATTGGCTTCCCACCAAATTTGATGGCCTGTTTAGCACTTTGAGCATAATCCTTCTTTTGCAGATGTGCTTTGTTGAAGTTTTGGGGTGTTTGAGCCTGTTCTTTCACTGAACAGATCTCGGTGAATTTGCTGTGTTTCACCTGCACATTCTTCTGTCCCCTCAGTGACCTTGTTGATTGAGGCAGGGGGGGGGGGATGAGTGTTTTGGGGTAATTAAAAGTTGGTGTAGGCGTAGCTAAAAGCACTAATGAAAACACAAAGCAAAGGGTTAAAGGGCATCAGTGGCTCTGCTCCAAGAGGCTTTAGAGATGCCACAAGTTCTGCTGACAGGAACCTTTCAGTGGATGAAAAGATAATTTGTTGCAAGGTGGCCATTTCTGGGGATAATGGCTAATTATCTATTGCGTCATAGGTCTGATTTACATCATTTCCACGGGCTATGACCGCATTGCATTCACCAAAGTAACTGAGATGTAGGAGCAAGGCAACATTGCCGCATTGAATTTGTGGTAAGAAACACGAGAAGTCAGACGGGTTGTAAAAAAAAAACCCATTACTGAGAACATGTGCACCACTTTATTTGGAGATGAGACTGAGGGTTAGTGCCCCAAAAAAATTACGGTAATAATCCCTTATTGCAACGGAAAAAAATGTGTGTGCATATATCTGTGGTAAGTACGGTAGGTCAAAATTGAACCAGGAAGTCAGACTGTAAACGGTCATGGATGTTTAAAACAAGCCCAAAGAAAAACCGCTGGAATACCACAATCATAGAACTTTTCTGAATTTTTCACAGCTGTAAAAATGGACCAGATGTGGATGTAGGAAGGAAGGGAAGAGGGAGGTGAGTGCAGGCATAGCAGAACATTTACCTCCTCCAGGGCTTGCCCTGCATGTCTCCGGCATTTGTGCCGTGAATAGCCTCTCTAAAGTCATTACTTTCTTAATTGGACCAACTGAACATGTTTTCTCAAAGTCTTAGTTTATGATTCAGAGACACAATCACTAAAAACTGTTGTTTCCCCGTGGCCTCAGGGGCATCAGGCCTGCATGCCATGTGAGGAGGCAGGAAGACACCTGTGTCACATTTACCGTGATCTCTGTATACAGCAGACAGCAGCGGGCCTGCTCTGATGACCGAATTGTAGTCAGCTTATTGTATCCTGGGGGTCCCATCTGTGATGAAAGTATAATGGACAGCCATGTCCTTTTCCAACCTCACCAAAGACACCACAGGGTTAAGCAGGGAAATGGGGATGATAATTAGAAGGTGCATCAGTAGGACACCGTGTCCACTGACAATCACCTAAAAGAGAGTTCATTCCTCCTCACCGATTCCTAGAGTATTCATGTGATTTAAAATCGCATGTGAATGAGCAAGCTGGGCTGCAAACAGCTGGAGTTTTCTGTGCTTCAATGGCCTCTATGCATGATATTTGCTGTATGTTGGAAAAGCAACATTTGGGACACGTTGAAGGGAGTCAGAGGCAATCTAGTATGATTGAATAGAAGCGGAGGTCCCCGTCTGGGGATCCATTCTTTTGATTTACTGGGACAAGAAATTCCATGTAAGTAGAATGAAAGGCATTAACTCAAATGCCATTCTATCCCTCACTTGTCTTGACTAAGATGAATGGTTGGCTCTAGCAGACTTTTAATCAAGGCTTAAGAATACAGAATGTATTACAGTGTGTGCCAGCAGACCACTTTGGAATATCAACATTAGGTTTGGATCTTTTAACTAATGAAACTGCGTCACTTTCACTTGACTTAAAGTTTGCATGCTTTACACCTGAAAAAACGTTTATGACATCATCCTGATGTCATCCTGAACTTCTAATTCATCGGAATGGGCCGAGTATGTGTCTCTTGGAGGAGTCCTCCTGCACGCTGGGCTTGGCTTTGTCACCTGCAGGAGGAGAAGGAGGCAGCAGAAGCATGGCAACTGTGAATGTGTGACGCTTTTGGTTGCAGTGGCAGGACCTTTCCGTGCCTCTCTCTTTTTCTTTGGCAGGACCAGGAGACCCTGCGTGGGGGCCACCCCCTCTGACATCAGCGGGGCCCCGCAGCCCTGGGAAGTTGAGCATGTGAGCTTCCCCAGGTCATTAGGGAGAGGCTTGAAAAGACTGTCACCAGGAAGGAGATAAGCCGCGAGGGGCGCAGTAATAAGGCCCTGAATAATAGCCCCTCTGTAGAGAGCCACTGAGGACACAGACTCAGGGATTAAAGGGAGACTGAAAAGGGGAAAGTCAATGGACCTCCACCAAAATATGAACCAGAGTGTCGGTGAATGGTGGGGGGAGTTATAAGCATTCTGGGGGCTCCTTCCCTGGGCCCCATCAAGCTCAAGGAGAAGGGAGGTGTTCTGTGTTGTTAGTCTCTTCTGGGATGAGACGGGCTATTTTAAAGCAAGGTATTTCTGCTGTGTTGGCATGTAGGGTTAACGGTGCCGCACAAAACCTTATTTCACATGCAGTTGCTGACCTTGCAGTCCATTCAAGTCACGCTCAAATCTCTTGAGTTGCCGCTGTGCTGCATCTTTTCTCCTGCAGCTTAGACGTATTGTATTCCTACTGTACGAGAATGTTACAATGCCTGTATTCTATGAGTGTGGTGTACAGACTGTGTGCATGTGTAGATATGTCTGTGTACCTACTTAAGGTCTCTGACTGTATGTGTCTAATCTCTTGGTAAACGTTAGCACCGTCTGCAGGAGTTTGTTCCTTCTTGTTGGTTAATCCTGATAAAATGTCAGTCACCCTTTTGTCCACATTCTGTCCATATCCTTTGAAACTTTTCTTTCTACCATAGAACATTTAAACAGCTGATGTTTGCTACAATAGCAGTACTGGAAACATTAACTTTACCTGCATGTCTATTGTGCACCATATGGTAGAATACACGAGACACAATGAAGTATCTCTACCGGCATAGTGAAATCTATAGAAAAAGGATTTTCAAAGCTATATGTTCTGCCTGCCTCCAAGGATTTCTGTAACAGGACAGTAGTTGCAGGTGGAAGTTAGTATAAATTCATACCACTACATGACTTAATGTGCTGCAAATTGTTTTCCTACCTTGGGACCTGTTCCTGGTGCCGCATTGATCACCAAAGTGAGTTCAGATTGTTCAGACGGTTCGGCCCAATGCACTCTCGGCTGCATTAGTTGTAACCCTAACCTAGAAGGTAATTCGGCCCCATGCCAGCTATCGAAGGGAAGGAAACCTCACAAAGCTCTCTAATCTGTCAACGGAAATTCAATTTTTTAGGACACCCAATAAAATGTACATTCGGGGGGGTCTATTTGGGAGTCGCTCCCGGGGAGTTTGCTGCAACTGATGAATTGCCAAGTAATTAGGTCATTCCCTTCAATGCACACTATCTGAATCAATTTCCGATCTCACCGCAGTGCTGTGCAGCTTACCATAATGTGAGCCACATTGTCAGATGCTGGGAGCAGTAATATGAAGCAGACACGTGAGGCTGAATTCAGGTGGGCCCGATCCCATCTGCTGGAGCCGTGAGGGCTCCGCCAAGGCTGCCCTTCAACCCCACATGTGACAGACAATGAGTGAGACACAAACATTCCCCTCTATCTGACTAATATCCAAGGAGTGGACATACACAACTACATGTTTTGCATCAAAAAACAGCCTGGCTTTGGGATTCCTGCACTCACACACATGATATCAAAGCCAACGAACGCAAATTGCAATACACACTGTCTACGCTTACCCAGTTGTTAACTGAAGTGAAGGCTGGCCACAAATGAAGCCTGCCCCTTTCACTCCAACACTTCAGTCCAAGAAGCCTGTTAGCAGAGCCCCTCGAGACTCAACCTCTCTCCTCACCCCTCTGTCACCTCCCACACAGCTGCTTGCTGCCACATTGTCCCCGCCATCATTGTCAATGTCACTGTCACCACCATGCACAACATGCGCCCACCCTACTGCTAACCTTTCCTCTCACCAAGCCTGGCCCCTGGGGTTTTAGCTGTCGATTGTTCTGGGACACGGACGTGGAGCTGAGTGGCGAATCAAAGCCCTGCTCTCCCGCAGCAGGAGACCCCTCGGCTCTGGCTTGGTCTAGCCCGTTCGGCAGCCCACGGCAACCGGACTTCGTTCCCCAGATCTCTGCTTTTAGGAACCCTTCCACCCCCCCACCCCCACACACTCCCCAGCCACAATCCCTGGCCAGAAACAAGCCCAGAGAGACAGGCAGGTCTGTGAATAGACTGAATGGGCATTTCTTCAGGCAAGGCTAATGGGTGGTCCCTTTACCTCGGGATTGGACTGCATGGAAGCAGCCCAGCCAAAAGAGCTCTCATGCAATGTCACCTCGAACAATAATCGGCAAAAACGCTTCAGAGTTTGGACTTCCTGGACAGACATTTACTTTGCCCCGTTTCTTTTTGTTAAAGGGATTTTCAAAGGCAGCTCTTGCTGAGCAGGGAAGCTGTCTTGAACTCAACCCCCTCAGCTTTTCTCTCTCTCTCACCCTTCCTCTTTCTTCTCGCTCCCTTTCTTTGTTTGCTCAAGAGGTGTCAAGGATAAAGGTGTCTTTAACTCACAAAGCTTTTACCTGGAAATATGTCCATCACTCACATGCCACTTGTCCAGTTAGCTGAAGCAGAGTAATTTGTCCATTCACCGTTCCCATTGATGTGTTTCCAGTGTTTCTTTACAATGTCAGCATTGGATCTGCTTTTTTACACTTATCCGAGCGCATATGGTGGCCTCAGTCCGGCGGGAGGAGTCCATGTGAGGTGTTGTGTGAGCTTCGGTACAGGTGAGCGCGCTTTCCTTGGCTTGTGTTGTGCAAACAGAGGCTGTCAAAATGCAACAGGGCCTCTGAAGGAACCACACCAGAGAGATCTATGTCTGTCATCTCATTGCGGGAGACACACACACACACACACATACACACACACACACACACAAATGCACAGGGCTGACACCGGCTGCATGTAAAGGTCCCTTTGATCAGAGTTTCTCTCAGATCTTCAGCAGCTTCCCTGCCATTTAGTCCTGTTTACACAACTTCAAACTCCAACTAGCAGAGGTACAATACCTGGAACGCCCATTTAAGGAGCTGAGGAAGATGTATAGTGGAGGACATATTCGGATAACTTTGACCTGACTTTGTCCTGTTGTTCAGTTTTTCAGTACATCTTTATTGTCCCTGCCATCACGATTGTTCGTTCATGTTTTATCTTTTCCTTCCTTGACTTCTCCTTTTTCTTTAATGTCTGCTTCAGCCTCCGACAAAAGACACAATCATGTCAGTTTACATGCCGAGTAACGGTACAATCTATGCCCCCATGTCCGCTTTGCTTTTCTACATCAATCATTCTAATTTTGCAGTAATAATTTTATGCCACAGCTGCAAAACAGAGGCAATATGATGAGACATGCAGTCCATCACGGACCCTATCAAGCCTAATAAAGATTCAACTGTGTTTCACGAGCCGCATCGCTCAGGTAGATACCGCTGAGACGTATATGAAAAACAGAGGCGAGGTGGATGGATGGGAGATCAAAACCGGGTGGAAGTTGTGATGACCATGTGCTGAGCCCTTACAGCAGCTCACAGCCCCCTCATGGGGGTAGGGGGTTAAATGAAGACCACCTGGACTGGGGCTAATCCCCCAAACACTATCCTCCTTCCCCAGGACTGCTTCATGGACGCATGCCACAGGATTTACGCAGTTTCGGATTTGAAACAGGCCTATGACTTTTTTTCTCTCCCCGTTTTGGTTGGAGAGTGGATGGAGGTGGTGGGGAGGAGGCGCTGAACCTTTTCTTGTGAGTCTCTGATGTCATGAACCTGCCGAAGGTCATAGCTCATGCACACTGCTGAACAGTATTGGAGGTTGTTATGAGTGATGGATCGTCATAAAATGTATTCCTTTTAAAATGTTCATTCCCCCGTGCCTGTTTTGGATCAAGTGTTTGTCATCTGGAAAAGGACAAATGGTTCTTATTACTAAACTTTGCATCCACTCTCTCTTGTGCAATTTCACGAGTTTCATACTCATATCTGTTTGTTTTTTTTGCCAAATCATATCTGTTATCAGATCACGGGACTACTTGATACAATTGTAACTCTGAATGAATGCGTAGAGAATTGAGTCTTCATCGTGGTTATGTTTAACCAAGATTAGATTTGTGGATACCGAATCTTTTGAAGTTGTGTATAAGATAGTAGCCTCAAACAATAATCTGGCGTCAGATTTGACTTTGCTGCACCAAATATAAATCACATACTACATCTGTACTGCACAGGGACAGCATGCACGGAGACACACATACACAGACAAACACATGCAGATAACATGATTAAATAAGCTACGGAGACTGGTTGTCTACATATATCTCAAGATAAGGTAAAAGTGGATAGCCGATTGCCAGGCGTGGCGCCTATTTCGTGTTGGCAGCAGGTAGTCTCGGTATTGAAGAGAGGAAACAAAAAGCAGAGTAGACCTCAACAGCCTTTTAAACCTCCGATTCAAATGTAGAAACCTGATTACCATTGTTGTGAGAAGCCTTGAGGTTGTCTAATAGAGTAACAACCCCAGATGAGTTAGCATTTTTGCACTTCCGGGTTCCCTCGTCTTGAAGTCAATGGGTTTTTTGAATGGGTTTTTGGTTAGCGGTCTGAAATAAGATCTGTGGTTAACACAAGCTAAAGAGATTTTTAAAGTTTTGTTTCATGACATAAAATACGTCAGTAAATATCATCACACCGACTAATCCGCCATCACGGCCTTGTTTATGCTCTCGCTCATCCAACCATGGCGTAGTTCGTTCATAGAATGAAGTTAAAGACATTAAAACACTATAAACACACACATAACAGACACTCATTGACACAGAATTGCTCTCTTTTCAGTAACTGGATTATGTTGTGTGTGTGTCTCTCTCTCTTTGGCTCACTTGCAACCACACACACTTTACACACACAGCAGCAGTGGGACGTGGACAAAGAGACTACCAGTGTGCAGTGTGAAATCTCAAACTTCCTTATCGAGGAACGTTCTGACAACACTAATTTTAGATGTCCTAGTATCTCTGAGGCCGGGTTATCTGTGGCTGAAAGTTCCCCGGGTCTTCTGAGAGCTGCCATCTTTCAGTCTGGGAGTACCAGGACTTCATCAAGGAACACCTTGGCGCACTGAAACCGTCCTTTGAAGGAGTCCGTTCCAGCAGAGACTGAGCACAGTGTGGTGTTGTTTGTGTATATTTATCGTATAGACATGAGTGTGGTATCCTTCTTGTCATCTAACACTTGGCAGGAAAATTAATGAGAGTATTTCTCAAAATGTTGAACTATTGCTTTAAGGCGTTGAGTTAAAGACACAGGATCTGGTTCTAAGATAACAAAATTTGGTCTTTACCAGGAGAGACAAGAAATACTGTGTGTGACGTGTGTGTGTGTGATGTGTGTGTGTGTGTGTGCGCGCACAACACCTGTGGGATTAGGGTCTTTTGCTACAAGGCCCTAATCCTGCTGTAAGGGAATGAAATGAGGCGAAAAGCTTTTTGTGAGAGTGTAGAATAGCAGTGAGCTCAGTGGGTGTGTAAAAGGATGAGCCCTGCTTTAGACAGACTGACACTGTTAAAGCCTACAAATGTTCTGCCGTGCGCCATGTTCAACTGGTGGCCTCAAATGATCATGATACGTACACTAGCTTTCAAAGAGCTCTATATCTTCTTTCTATTTCTTATGCTAGTAATCTTGTCACTGGAGGAAGTGCCACTTCCTGTAATTCATCCATACATTACTAAGTTTTAGAAAATAAAAGCTTCTTTAGCTGGTTAATTAATTTACAAATGGACACTAAAACAGCTCATTTCAGTGTGAGGGGATTTGAGTTTGGCTGTAGCGACTGCAGATGTTTTGTCCCTGAAACCACATTGTTGGTGCCATGTGATATGAGAGGAAGTTCTTCGCTATGACACAATTTCACACGTCTAAACACTTCATAGAATGATCTTTTTTAATACGACATATGTTACAAAGTCTTTTATTTGGCATTGTATGACAGGGTTACACAACAACATTTTTTTTTGTAGCCCCAATTTGCTACATAGAAAAGAAAAAACAACAACAACAACAACAAATAACTATATTATAGATATTATATATATATATATATATATATATATATATATATATATATATATATATATATATATATGCAGGGTGGAGGATGAATTAAGGAGTGTCTCACAGCCACAGGAAAGAAGCTGGTGGTTTGGCAGCTGATACTTTTGTATTTCTTTCTAGACGGTGTCAGGGTGAGGTTGTTGCTGGGGTTGGTATTTTATTTTAATATCCCCTTAGCTCTTTGCAGACTCCTCTTCTCACCAATATCACTGAGGATATTGGTGATGATATTGTGATATATTACAGGAAACTATCTTTAAAGTGGAATATGAATTACACTTTGCAGACTTGACTGCCCAGTATCTGGTCAATGTCAAAATAATGTACTCTTATGTAGTTCAAAGATTTAAACAAACATAATATAGAAAGCAATACATAACTCAAGGACTAAAAAAGTGGGTCTCAACAAGCAGTAGGAATTCTATGCTCTGTGACAGTGGCCTGTCCAGACTTTTTTTTTACTTGGGTGGCCCAACAGGGGCCTGATTTATGCAGGGTTAGCATGAAGTATATGCACGCACACGAAAGTACATCAGAATAGCATTGATTTACAGTTTTTGTCTCCACTACTCATCTACTTTAGTTACTAACATTACAGTATCTAACAGTACATTCCTGTGGTTGCATATTAATAGATAATGAGGTGGCCAATCAGATTTCTTGGGTGTCAAGTGTCACTCCCTGGACACACCCCTGGGATGTGGTGAGATAACACTATATTCTTGCCCAACATCTGCTTGATTCAGGGACGCATAAGTGTTCATTTCCACACTAAGTTTTCTCTGTTGACTCTTACCTCTGTAAATTTAGAAGAAAAGATGGTGAAAACGTAATCTTTTGATTTGTTGTCATCAGTATTAGGGTGTGCATTCAGGGTAATTTCACACTCTCACCGTTTGTAAGTGCAGATGATCAGGGTGGTGAGGAGGACCAGGTTCAGACTTAAAGACACACCAGCAATTATCCAGGGAAGGGCTGACTTGGGATTCATACCCAACCAATCTAAAGAAATTCATAGTTTAGTGTAGATCAACACAATACTTAATGTATATTATTACCTTTTTACCTGTGGTTTTAACTTAAAGTCACCATGGAACAAATACGATATTTTGATATGAATATTTCAAAATATGAACTGTCTTGTTAAAGATTTTTTAGAGGTAGAATCTTGCATAATGGCAATGCAAACAGAGAGAAATTTGCACCATGCATTGAGCAGATATGAAGGACTACTCACAGTTCTCAGTGTAGTTCTGGAGCGGAAGTTCAAACTCAGCCTGGCCCAGATTATTGCTGCTGATGCATGTGGTGTTGGTATAGTCGGCAGCAAGCATAGTGATGGTGCTGTGAACCGTCTGGATGCTGCTATAGTGGGTGACTGAGAAGTTAGTGAGAGAGGCCCAAGGCCAGGTGATTAGAGGCAGAGGATTCCCCCGACTGATGCAAACACAGACCACAAGCTTTCCTTCAACCGTGCACTGGGAACCATTTTGGATCTTAGGAGAAACTGAAAGAAAGAAAGAAGCATAATTGAGAAAATGCTTTTTTTAATTTTAATGACCAGTATTGAGTCTGGGTTGGAAGCATGTCAAATTAATATTTAGTCTAACAAATGTGGCAGCCTACTTACATTCCACAATCAAGGTGACAGTTGTCTTGACAACACTGTGACCATAATCTGCCACGCATGTGATGTATTTGTTGTGGTCATCTGCACTAGGAGTGAGTTCTAATGTATCACTAATATCCATATCACTGGGAAAATGCTCTTCATAACCATGAAGCACCGTAGACTGTTCATCAGCTTTTGTCCATTCCCAGTGGAGTTTTGTTGTTTGACCGCATAATGGGTAGGTCGTACATTCCAGTTGGGCAGATTGTCCCTCCGTCATGGGAGAACCCCAAATATGTGGTCTTGTAGTTAATTCTGAAAATAAATCATATTATAGCATTGTCAACTGTTCCAAGCTACTTTCCTGTCAACTAGCTCAGCCTTTGAAAATGTAGTGGAGGTTTTAAGTGATAGTTTTTAGACATTTTGGTAAAATTAATTTATTCTCTTTCTTTCCAAGTGTAAAATGAGAAGATCGATACCACTCTCATGTCGTGCATCAAGAACGGAGCTGGAATCAAGCAGGGGTAAACGGCCTGACTCCATCCAAAGTACAGAAATATTACTACAGCTGACTAGTTAACACATTGTAACTTATAAACAAAATGTAAAAAATGTGTGGTCTTAAAAGAAGAAGTAACAATGCTGTAACTGCGTATTTAATCAAATATTGAACTATTCCTTAAAGGCATAAGTTGTTCTTTTTTTGCTGTTTTTATTTTTGTTTTTATTTACCATAAATATATTTTATTACATGTATTAAAATCAATTCACATTTTTTGAGCAAGAGATCATTACTCACCAGAACATGAGATCCGAACCCTCTTTGGTAAAATATACGTCTGATTACATCCCCATTCCAGTTTGAAGCCAAACTCATGCTCTCCACGTGGTAGACTATTTATGTAGAAAGAGTCTTTTGTCCCAATTTCTGTTCTTAAAATATATTTTGTATCTACTGTATTTTGTGGATCTCCTTTGAACAAATACTTCTGATATGGGACTGTAACTTTGTTTGTTGGAAAGGTTAATTCATATGGGATAATAATGCATTCACCAGATTCCGCTTGAATGTGTGAGGTCACATTGATTGAAAACTCTTCTTCGTTCAGAGTTTCTGCCAAAAGAAAGCAAAATTACAACAATTTCCTGAATTGTTCAATGTGGAATGTATTCATTTGTATTTACTGTATATGAAGAAACAATTCATCATACCTTGGACACACGGCTGGAAGCTCCCGGCCTTAAAAAAGAGGCAGAGAATCACTGAGTAGACCAAAGTCATCCTTGTGTCCTGGAGGAACTGAGAAGCAAATTAAATGTTGATTAATCAATGGCAAATATTATATTTGATAATCAAACTTCTATATTTTTCCACTAACTATATTATATTTTAACTCAGCAATGTTGTATTTTTTCAACATACATATCAACTATTAAGGAAAGTCTTAGTTCTAGTCTACAATTAATGAACTCACCCTGCAGTCCGAACTGTGATCAGTGTCGTATTAGATTTCAGCAGTCTGAAGTCAAACTCACGAATGCACAGAACATCAAACAGCTGAAGCTTTTGTAGCTCTGCACAGTTCACATGTACTTCTGTTATTTTTTGAATGGTGCACTAGGAAGTGGTCATTCTCAGGAAACACCGTATCGATTAATTTAGCTGCTATCTGTGCTTTCACACACACACACACACACACACACACACACACACACACACACACAATTGGAGGGTAAAGAAATGACCATCAGACTGTTGGAGAAGCTTTGGTGAAAATAATGCAAAGTGCATATAACAATGCAACGGCAGAATGGAACATTGTGGTAGCACATTGTAAAAACAGTAGAGATCCTTCTTTCTGTCGCAAACGTCAAAATGTTCATTAGCCAACAAATACTGCTTCCTTTTTCAGTTCAGTAAAGATCTTTATTGGTCAACAAGAGGAAATTGTGTGACTTGTGGGGATTATACATCCTCATTTCTGAGGGTGTTGGCGCTGAGAGGAAAGAGTGTGTTTTCACACACCCTCTGTGAACTACATCTGTTTTCTATGCTTTTACAGAATGCAAAAAGATGAGAAGTACTAGGTTTTATAATGTAACAGTCATACAGAGAAAGTGTTACCAGACCCAGAGTGAACTGACTTTTGAAATGAGAATCACCATTTAAAATCCAGTGTAATGGAGGACTTTAACTTAATTTGTGTCCTGAAAACTAGCCTGAGCTAGTTTATATGTAACGCAATGTTCCAAGTGTAGGAATGGAGCGTTACGATCAAGTAACCCAGAAGGCAACCACAGTTTTTCTCCAGTCAAGCTTGTCTTTTTCTGGGCATCCATGATGGAAGTGAACCCTCCCGCCAAACTCTCATTGGGTGGTGTTATCTATTTTTTACCCCATGTGACCTCACTGTTATTTTTGGTTGCTGGTCACAAATAGTGCAGCAGTTGTCCAGCCTGTGGCCTTTGGGGATTGAAATGATCCGGTAATTTCTCCTCTTCCTTTCAAACAGGTGGATATATATATTATTAAATGACACAATGTGTCTGAGCACTTGAATGCAAAGCTCGATTATATGCAAAAAGGGTGTGCATAAACACGTCACTTGTCAAGTGTTGGTTTGAAAACTTATCCTCACCATAGTTCATGCCAAACCTCATGTGAGTAGTGAGGGAACAGGGAATTTAAGGAGTGTGTGTGTGTGTGTGTGTGTGTGTGTGTGTGTTTTGTGTATATTTAGAGAATAGATGTTCTCTCGAGGCGGGAAGCCATCAAGTTAGAAGCTAGTGGTGTAAAGTAATCTCCCCCTGAGCGCTGAGATATCTAAACATCACCTGTTAACCCTGACCCATGCAAACTGATTGAAACGAGAGGTTGGTGTGGTGAGAGAAGGAGATCGCATGTTTGTATATGTCTGTATGTATGCGAGAGTCTGGGAGACAAAAGAAGCGGAGGGATAAAGAGAAGGGTTAGGCAAGAAGAAGCTATATTTTGGGAAACACTGTTACTGTATTTGCTGTCTTTCAAAGAGTTAGAAGAGAATATCAATACCGCTCATGTTTGTGTGTATTAGAGGTACAAGGAGAAATGGCAAGCTTTACTCGCTAAAACAAACACTTACTCACTAATTAACATGCTGTATCTCATTGGTTTAATCCATCCACAAACAGTAATTTGCGAACATCATTTTTTGATTTAAGGCAGTTATGTGCTGTAACTTTTTCATTGGCTACAGCAGCTGGGCAAAGTGACCGCACAGAAGTTCTGAATGGATGGATATCCTGTTCATCAAGAAATGGTTACACAGAGTCACTCTCTTAAATCTGCCGCTGAGTACAGATGAAACAAACACGTTACAATGTATTAATTAGTGACAGAGCCAGGCTAGCTTTTTCCCCCTGCTTCCAGTTATTATGCTAAGCTAGGCTAATCACCTTCTGGCTCTTGCTCTATTCTTGTACAGACACAAATATTGAGAAAGACAGCAAATCATTTTATCATTTTAGATTATTTTTTTTATGTGTGTTTTTTGTGTGTTTATTCCAGGCAGCCCATGGATTTCCATTCATTTCTACAATTCATGAAAACCAACGGAGCACTTTTGTTTTTTCTTGAGTTGTGTAATCCATCACAATACAAATAAAATCTGCATTGATTGTATTCAAATTTACAATAGCCTATAATGTTAACAAATGCATTCAAGTTTCTAGAACTGTTAAAGAGGCTATTAACACAAAACACACACAATACTAATGAAATGTAAAAGTACATTTCTCATTTCATTACCTTTTGTTACTCAACACTGCTCTGTCAAAACTGCCTCTTGACATCACATCATCAACATTGTCACGACACATCCGTATTCGGCATGTATAGAAATAAAAAGTGACGTGTTATCCAGTAAAGACCAACACTGGCCATAAATAATATGTTTTATAAAGCAAACGGGAAAAAAAGAGCTCACACCAGGGTCTTCGTTTACCTATGACCTCACACGCATGGCTCCATCTCCAGAATCGTATACTAAACTATAAGTGGACCCGTAGAAAGATCCAAGGACCCCCTACTGGACTGTCATCAAATCACATGAGTCACTTGCCCGCTTAAAGCACACAGCTGTTAATATCCCAAATACTAGGCAGCTGTCTCTGGCATGGCCTGTGCCACTTATCACTGCCAGATTAGTCCACTATGTATGTGACACGGGAAAATGCAGAGCCCTGCAAAGTGAAATGGTCAGCATTTTGCCACGCAGGTGATTGTGTGGCGTTTAATGTATCAGGTGGCCGGAAGTTCTGCCGTTTGACATCAAAATGTTTCCTCTTGTCAACGGGACAAATCCAACGGAAAAGCTGATTGATTTGATGTACATGGTTCTATATGTCTGCTTCCATCAACTGTTTTGAGTTAGGAATTCCATGCTGAAAACACTTGCTGGTGAGGAACGTGAGAAAAAAATGTCAGAAGAAATCAGCACTCACTATTTCTATCGTGGGGATGGATGCACGGTTGCAGAAAGGGAATACATTTCTCTGTGAAACCTAATCGCTCAGAGAGAAGTCATGAGACTTGTGTAGCAGGCGTTGTGTCGTGAGTGTGGTCACGGTGGGTACATCCTGTCTGTGAAACGCTCACATTACTTCTGTGTAGATCATCAAGTGTGATGTCTTATTATTGTTTATGACACCTCCCCCCACTTCTTCCTGGTGATCTTTTTAAAGTCAATTTAAAACATGATCTCACTTCGCTTTTTAGAATTGATACATTCATGTGACACATTGAATTTAGTATTCATGACACCAGACTTTTTTTTTTCCACACCTTTCCCTCTAACCCAAACACACACACACACACACACACACTTGCGGACCAAGCCCCACTTTTCCCTCTCACCTTTGTATACCTACAAAAGATGTGTGCTGTTTTGACACTAATATTACTGTATTCTCAACTGTTATATATATATATATATATATATATATATATATATATATATATATATATATATATATATATATATATATATATATATATATGTATATTTTACAGAATTTTACCATGGTATGAAATACAGCAACTGCTGGATAATTGTTGACAGTAAGTTACTGGTAGCTTGACAATAAACATCTTTCCCATCAGCTGAGAGTTCACACAGATGAGGGAGTGTAGCGGTGCATTTATATTTGAATTCAGGCAATTGCTACCAAACTTAAACCTATTTCTTGACGGGTAGGACTCACATATGGTGCAAATCTGGCCTGGAAAAACACACAGAACAGAGAGCAAAAGGGAGGATGGTTGTGGTTGAGAGACTATTTTCAAATGGTAGAAAAAACATAACCGATATAAACAATAATGACCGGGTAAGCCTTAATGATATGGTACACAAAATGTTGAGTACCTACAACGTGAACAAACTGATAACTAATGAATCCCTAGCAAGTAGTTCCTGAGTAACTCTTAATACGGGACAACATATAGATGATTAAGAACAAACTTCTCCAAGACATTGTGTTAATAAATCACTATGTAATTTGTTTCTAGATTTCAGAATATGCGATATGAGTCCTGCCTGATTAACTCTGATACAGCTGCTATGTGGCACAAGTGTGGTAAAGTGTTGCATAATAGTCTTAAGCAATTAAATCCTTAATTTCTTCGTTCCCTCACAATTACTTCCCATTTTGTGGCTTTGTGGCTATGTGCATATAATTATCATGGTTTTTGCCAGCAACAGGCAGCTGTTTTCAACATATGAACTGCTGTAAAGCATCTGTACACTGCTCATCACCAATCAGCAAAAAGACAAAGTTAGCAACTAGCTAGTGAACATAGTGGAGTATTCCGCAGCTAAAGAGACAAGGATTGGTGGAGACCAAAACAGAGCTAAAAGGAGAGTGAATATTAGACTTTCTATACAGAAAAATGATCAACTAGCTGGTGAACATGGCAGAACATCTGGCAAGCGAAAGACCCAGATGTATTTCCCATAAGTTGGTGACAGAAAAAGCTGGGTGTGTAAATGAGCAACAATTTGCAGGCCCGTTAGCCACAACAACTTTAAAAAACCTTAAAATGTCAAACCTGTGTATGAAGATCAAGAGACATAGAAATAGATAAATAATATTATACATAAATATATTGTTTGGGAACTTGGCGATGCTTTCATTTACATGGCGTTCTCAGTTTGTTCCTCACTTCTTCCTTTAGTAATTCTTCCTTTAGTAATTCTCTTAGTAATTATTTTTCCTTTATAGTAAAGTGTAACTGATAATTGTCTTGTACAAGCCTTCCTACTTAGGTCACTCAGCAGGCGTTTGCTTGTGATGTAATGACCTCAGCATTACAATAATAAACACTAACCCTGCCATGAAAAGAGGATGTCAAAATACAAGCTCTGTATTCGCGACAGCAGCAAGACCTCATCATTTATTTACACAACTGTCTTTACACACGAAGTCAAATTAATAGCCTCATTGTTTTGTTTCTGGAAACTTTTTTTGTTTTCTGTCAGCCCTTTTTGTTGTTTTGCCATAATATGATGATTCATCAATGAGACAGTACTCAGCATAGTGGTGAGAGAGTGCTGCTTTGACATTGTTTTACAGCTGTCTGCAGGGTTAAAACAGACAATGCCTCACTCAATGGGAGCAGGAAAGAGGTTGACAGACCACTGTGTTTAAAGGGCACTAGGAATTCAGCGGCTTATGAAGCCTCGTTGCGGCAACGGGGGGCGGAAGCCTATTTAGGGGGGGGGGACCTTAATCTGCGGTGCAAGCCAACACAAGTCTCAGGTGGCCGAGCTCCTTGATCACTGCACCATGAGAACCACCTGAACGGTCAGAGAAGGGGGAGGGTGGGAGCTGAGATAGTATAGAAAGAGGGAGGGGGGGGGGGGGGTTGGCCAGTATGTTATGGTAACTCCTTCAGTGACACAGTAACCTGCTTTACACACCCCACTGATTTTTTTTCATTTATCCTCAGATTCAAAGTCATTGCACCATGCAGATTATAAAACAACAGGAAGATTTTAATACAAGCATGTGTCTTATTCCAATACAACACCTACTATGTAACGCTGTCGAGTATTTCCCGGAGCTCTGTCCATTGTCAGGATGAACTTGTTGTCAAACATGACTACAGCGCTGTGCTGTGATGTAGTGCAGTTTTTGGTTACCCTCCTGTGAGGAATCGTTCTCTGTGTTCATGTTACAATCTCTGCAGAGGTGACCTCTTACACATGCGGATAAGCAGCAAAGAAAGCCGAGGTGCAAGGAGTGGCTGGTAGAGGCAAGGCCCTGGTGTGTATCAGGAGGTATAGATCGCTGTTATGACTGGGGAGTTCAAACCCAGCGAACCATGAGAGGAGAGTGGCTCTGGAGCTGTTTGTGCTCTCAGGCCTGCGCTTTGCTCAAGTTTTGGGTAAAGTAGAAGGGCGGGGGGGGGGGGGGGGGGGGGGGGGGTCATAGCCTAGATGATAAATCACCTGACATGTCAGTAGAAGAGCTCACACTGCTGCCTTCAGTTAGAGTGTACAGTAGGAATAACTGAGCGGCGCTTTGTACAGTGATTCTTGGAGAGCTCTAAACATATCTGGCAGGAACCTCTGGTGTTGAATTTCCTCGTGTTGATTCAATGTAATGTGATATTAGTTGGTGTAATGACGTTATGTTAAGTTTCAGCTGTGTTCATATGGGTCAGCCACCTATTTTAATCCTTTGTCAAGTTAATCTTCTGATGTATCTCCCTAAATTTAAATTGTAAAGTAGATTCATTGATAGCAAAAATGGGGGTAACAGCACTGTATTGCAATTATGGCATAAATCAGTGTCAAAATTAAGTAACTGAAGTACAAAAAGATCTTACAACGAATGCTAGAGGGGAAATTAAGAAAAAAAATAACTGCTCTATTGTACAAACTGCATACAATTAGAAAACGCAAGATTACTGCCAAAGAAATGAGCCATTGTGCGTAATGGAAATAAAGTATTAATGAAGGATAAGGCTTGAAATGTCATTAAATGTTTTGTGGTCGGCAACATAACCATCAAAAGCCATAAAATAAAATGTTCCATACTTGATACATGATTTCTATTGATGTGTGGTGGTTTACCACAATTGATTGCTCCCATAAGGAGACAAACCCATGGCCACATCTTTCACATGCCACACAGCGGGAGTTCAAGTACAAGTACACTCTCTGCTTTATCCAGTTGTCAGTCTAAAAAACAAAGTGCACCCAGGAGTAATAGGCATCAAGACATGACGAAGCAGGATAAGAAGTGTTAGCATCATCGCCATAATGCCACTTAAAATCTTATTGTCGTTATACATCAATTGCTTGCTTCACTAGGAAAGAGCATTAATAATTAGTCGTCCTTTCACCAACCCTCACCTGGACATATCTCTTTAATCCATATGATTGGACTCAATGCAGTGAGAGCACACTCCAAATTCGAGGATTCCACGATGTGAAACGGCCTGAAACAGAGACTGACTCATTCGCAGACACCCGACTGTACATCTGGCAGAAATTGGGGATGTTTTATCCATTAACTTTGGCATCTGTGGAGAATTAATGAGTATGCGGGTAGCTACACTAACCCTAAATCAGCAATCGAGGGCAGTCATATGGCTAACTTTAAAATGTGCCGTAGGTGATAAAAGCCAGTTAGTGGCTGGCTGGGTGAAATGAATTAAAAGTAGCTAGAGGCCTTGGCACCTGTGTGCCATGCAGTACAAGATCCAATAGGTAACCTCCCTGCAGTGGTTGTTACAGTCTGAGAAAGCTGCACATCTGGGGCTTATCATTATTTTTACTATAAGCTTTTCAGAGTTCTTTGGCTCCAATAACCCTTTTTCATTAAATGTTAAAAACATGTATTTGAGATCATCATCATAAAAAAAAAAGATGTGACACTTTTCTGTCCCTCGAAATATTTATTATATATGCTATATACATATTATTGCTGCCTTTTAGTCTCAACTGGTTTATGTTTGTCAAATTCAATATTTTTTGCACATTCTCTCACTTTGCTCTTGATGATGAAAGAACAGTGACGGTTTAGTGGAATGAATAGCCTCACAGGAGGCTTGGAGACCGAATGAATAACACATCAGGGAGGCATCAGAGGAGTTACAGTGGAGAGATGAATAACTTTATCTCTGAAATCCAGATGCAGCTTCAACACTGAGCATTTGACTGTCCATTCTTTTATGAACATTTTAGACTAGAAGAAAGTGAAACGTGCAAATCTTGTTGTTTTATAAGCAAGTTTGAACTGTTTCCAGATGTCTGTCAGCGCAAGCTCACTTATTAAGGATTCATTATAGCAGATGTTGACACATTTAGATAGAAACCTGGATCAATCGCGATGAGGAAATTCTCTACATAAGAATTAACCCACGTGATAAAATGGTACAATATTAAAAGAAGCAAAACATAAATTTGTTTTATTTTAGAGTCTGTTTTATGTATTTTAGCTGCAACTCCAGCATGTGTGCAGTGATGACAGGGTCATAGCTGATATTCAGCAAAGACGCAATAAAATTGATGTGGCAAACCAGTGTTTTGGCAAGCACTGAGCACACTGTGATTTTAGCTGAAATGTGTCCATGACAGCACTAAGTTCAGAGAGAGAGAGAGAGAGAGAGAGAGAGAGAGAGAGAGAGAGAGAGAGAGAGAGAGAGAGAGAGAGAGAGAGAGAGAGACTTTTAAAAAGTAATAGCCATGACTAGGAGACTAGATGTTTTGTGTCAAAGAAAGAGCTTACGGGATCCAAAAGTGTTTCCGGTGAGCCCACCGAGTCTAATCACTCACAATGCTGTGACATTAGTCTTCAAAGGACGTGAAAAACAAGACCCCTTTCACACGTCCATCAACTTTGCGGAAGACTTTACGTGCCCAAATGATTAACGAGAAGCTGACCACATCGTGGCCAAGGAAGTCTAGCTTCCTCCAATAGATGACAGTGAAGAATGGCTCATAATGCTCCCACGAGTTATAACTACATACCACTGTGGATACATTCATAGTAGACAAAACAATATATTCATGTACAACACAGTTAAAACTCAAAACACAATCGGTTGAATTGACTCCGGTCAGTACGCATTATATTAACACTGTTAACGCTGTCACAGACTTGCACTGGGGATAATGCTGCAGCGACATTATGCATATGGTACAATTACACTTGAGACTATCATACCACTAGAGATAAGGATGTAAGACGCTGCTCAACAGTTCAATAGGTTCACTTGTGCAATTCAATTCATCAGCCCTCAAGTTAGTCTTTCCTTCATGAAGCTCATTACATTAAGAGTCTACCCCTCTTGATACACAAACGGTGCCAACGATAACACAGTGACTCGGCCCGTATGCTGATCTGAAGGGTGTTTGTATGTATTTGTATTTGTCCACCTACTGGGTGGACACATTTCTGTCCTGCCCATGGACAAAATAATCATCAGCGTGAATAAATACTTCTCTGGCAGTTTCAACAAAAGCTCAAGAAAACAGAAAATAAAGGTGTTATTACATGCAGTCTATTATAGCATGACTAATACTAGATTGTTGCTGATATCAGTATGTCAGACTTAAAACATTTAAAACAGGACAAACCTAAAACCCCAAATTCAAGATGTTGACTGGTACATTTTATTTCCAAGCTTTTTCCAACACTGCAGCACTCGAGCCTGCCTCATGTGTGGTGGTCGAGGCGCACTCACCATTGGCTCGGCAGCCTGTAGGGGCGTTGCTTCGCGGTTTGAGAGTGCTTAGGGTGCACGGGGTGTTCAAGGGATGGCTAAGGGAAAGCGTACTTGGCACTGATCCCTCCTTGCAGTGTAGACTGCATTTTTACATTAGGCTGCAATTTGTTTTACCGTCAGGGGGGGGGGGGGATGAATGTGTCATAAATAGTTCGCGTTTACAGTGGGCAGTGGATGCATGTTTAGCTATGCGATGAGGCCAGTGCACTTTGCAAGACTTGCGCTGCAGAGAGCCTCCGCGGATCCCGCGACCTGTTGCTGACAAGCCGGGGGAAAAGGAGAGGGAGAGGGGAAGCCGCTCGGGAGAGACAGAGGGTACTTGCCTTGGAGACGACAGCCAGGGGTTCCTTCGCGGAGGAAATCATGCAGTTTGCAATCTGGCTGGTTGGACTAATGTGTCATCTGTCAGCGCTCGTCCGGGACACTTTGCAACACCGATTGCATCCGAAACAAGGTAGTGTTCTGCTGTGATTTTAGGAGTGCGGTGAAGTTCTAATGTTGAAGATGTTTCAAGAGTAATCTGTGGTGATTGGGAATGGTGCATGGTGCAAACGTTTGGGGGTGGGCTTGGCAGCGTGCGTTATATTGATGCCTCTACTTTCTCTCTTCTTTTTTTTTTTTTTTTTGCAGAAAGCTTAATCAAGCAGCTGTCATCGTATGAAATCATCACCCCGCTCCGCGTCAATGACTTCGGAGAGTCGTTCCCCCATAAATTGCACTACAGAAGGAGACGGAGAAGTTTAAATGACGACCTGTCGGGTTTACGGGTTCACTACAGGATTGACGCGTTCGGGGACCGCTTTCACCTCAATCTGACCGCAGAATCCGGCTTCATGGCCCCCTCGTACACAGTGACACACTTGGGAGCGGAACAGAGCAACGCCACGGACTCCCACTTCCATGACCAGGGTGATATGCGCCACTGCTTCTTCCGCGGACAAGTCAACGCCAAGAGCGAGTACCCTGCCGTCTTCAGCCTGTGCACTGGCCTTGTGAGTATTCACTTTTCACATGCTTGAAAGTTTTTATTTCGATGCTGACATCCATGCATGCCCCCCCATAACCCATAACCCGCAGCAAAAGTGAAGTGTGTGTGTGTGTGTGTGTGTGTGTGTGTGTGTGTGTGTGTGTGTGTGTGTGTGTGTGTGTGTGTGTGTGTGTGTGTGTGGGAGTGTAACAAGAGCAAGTGTTACTGGACAAATGGCACCGCTGAGGAGAGCGCGCAGCTCTGCATCTCATTGCCTGTGGGGAGATGCTGCTGTAGGGCTCAGTGCTGTCTGGGCATCAGGGTGGTGTTGTTGTGATGTTAGAGACTGGGGGTGACGTGACAACAAGACTCCACTCTACTGAAGTGCCCTTGAGCATAACACACTAAAAAAAAACCCTGATCAGCTCGAGCTGTGGTTGCTGCTCTTTGACTGACATACATGGGGCAGTAGAATTTGAATTGAATCTACTTATGAGCACCAAATAGCTATTTGGTGTCATGGCTGTGCTTTTACTTTGTCAACCACTTCTTTGCTGCTACAATAAACATCTAAACCTTAAACAAACTAAACAAACAGTAATAACAGCAGACATGCTAAAACTAATGGTCAGTTAATTGATTAGTTGATCGATGGATATTTCCATCTCAAACGCCAAACATATGCTGGTTCCGGCTTTTCAAATGTGCCGACTTGGTGCTTTTTTTAGTTTTAAATCCCTCTAAGTTGAATACCTTTGTATTAGAGACTGTTAGTCTGATAACACAAGCTAATTGATTGATTGATTGATTGATTGATGGGAAACATCTGATCAGTTGCGGCCCCAAGCTGCAGACATTATAAATCAGCCGAAAGCAACTGTTTGCTTTTTTAATTGCCCTTTATCAGATATCTTTTAGATCTTATGGGGCTGTAATAGAGTTATTGGGTAATAATGAGTTTACAGCCCCACTATACCATTTGAGGATCCTGAAGTCATTTAGTTTGCGGACTCCTGTGTGAGAGAATCTGAGAAGTGTTGAAGGAGATGACTTCACGGGTCACATAAGGTTACTGGTCCAGGGGCAGGGGGTTGACCTCAGTCGCGTCAGCCGGATCCTGGCGTGGACTCTGTGTGGTTGGGGGGTGTTTGGCTGGACTCAGCAACACAGCCAGGAGCACCATAGCCTTGTAGTCTCCCTCCCCGCCACACCCCCCTATCAGTGACATAATCCTTATTTTAGATGGTTGCACTGTGTACAGTACCAGGATAGCATGTTGATCTAGTACATTCACAATGCATTCGGTGATTGTACTCCTGTTAAGACTTGGCATAATAAATACAAGTTTTTTTGTGATCCATGCTAGCGGGGGTTGACTCCCATTCAGTGTAGCTTTGGAGAACACAGACCACCACCAAACCACATTAAGTGTTTGTTCATGTTTATATAACAATTTAAGGCATGAGGTATGCTGGAATTATCAGGGTAATAAGCCTTTAATTGCCCCTCTGCCCAACTTTGATGTATGACTCGCTTATCCAAACATGTTTGCATCCTTTTTCAAGCAATCTTTGTTGCTTATCCGCATCATCACTCATTGAGAATGACAGGACAATGGAGACGGCACCAGAGGCTATAGGGTCATAAATGAGTCCGTATCTGATCACTGGGGCTTGATGGCCGTGCACATTTTGTTGGGTTGAGGTCATTAAGGAATAATTAAGCCCTAAAACAAAGGGGTCATTCTAGAAAAAGCAGGTTCCCCTTTTGTTGAGAGTTGCTCAAAGCCGTCCCCAGGGGAGAATCGGGGAGGGGAGGCGGGGTTGAGGGGCTTTTGGCCTTTTCAAAGTGAGCTGTGATGGCCAGAAAAAAAGGGGAGAAATGCTGTGAAGAGGAGACAACTGCCAATGAAGGTTGTGAAGAATTTAAGGACTGCTCACACCGTGGGAAATGCCCCTGAAGGAGCTCACCCTCTCAGTTCACTCACATAATAGAAGTGTGTGGTGAGTCAGCCTGTCCTGAGAAATGAGCCCATCTTCATTCCGGCACCAAGCGATGCACCTCTGTGTAAAGATCAGGCCCATGACACCTTTATGTCCTGTTTAACTGAAGAGATTGAC
This sequence comes from Cebidichthys violaceus, assembly GCF_023349555.1. Lineage (NCBI taxonomy): Eukaryota > Metazoa > Chordata > Actinopteri > Perciformes > Stichaeidae > Cebidichthys > Cebidichthys violaceus. The sequence continues at coordinate 5,795,977 of NW_027176483.1, forward strand.
TGCTACTGTACGCCCCTTTTGGGTGAGTCAGCACCCACTGTGTTTGAAAGTGTTTTCGTGGGATTTGTTAAAAACAGATGTGTGCCAACACCATTTCATCCATGTCATGGTGGTGACCCCGCTTCAAATAGGAGTCCCTCAGCTGTAAGGTCCAGTTCAGCACCCGCTACTGAACAGCAACCATTGTGTCTGTCCAAACTTTTTTTGCCAGATTTGCTGCTGAGCTAATGCTGGGAAACCCTGAAACTCTGCCCCCTCCATTGACTAAACAGAGCATTTGTCTGTTCAGCCTTCCATTAACACCACATGAGAACTTTAGAGGGGCTCAACCATAATCGTCTAATTAAAGTTAACTCGCCATAGAGAGTGATTTACAAGATACTGCTAAACATCTTCCAGTTGTTACACTGTTTGAATCACTCATTACATTTAGAGCGCTGCAAATGTTGGTTTGTAATTCTGCATCATTTAATGACAAAGTATCTACATTTTTTGTGCAAAATACACACACCCTAACTGGATTCTGCATTGCAGAAGCAGTTTAATTCATCCACACTGGCCTGTCAGAACTGAAGGAATAATAATATTGCAGGAAAGTTGGAGTACGTAAGGAACATTGAGGCTCTGAGTGTGGTTGTTCCTATCCTGTGTCTTGTTTTCACAAGCTTATTACACTGCAGCACTGAACACATGTCGCAGTCAAGGCCTGTAGCGCTTTTGAGGAAGTACATTGCATACGTGCAAGCCTGCTAATCCTTCACCCTTTGAAAGGCGGTGCGGAAAGGTACACATACAGTTTGTACATGTTTTCCATATCCGATTCGTTTTCCATTGTCAGACGTCCATCACTCATGGGGGTGGTTATGGAATAATGCTGCCTTAAAGATAACATTCCAGTGTCCAATATCCTGTTTAAGTGTGCGCATGAAATTACCATACAAACACCATTGTGCCTCATGGCGGAGTGAGCAAAGAAGCTTTGTGATGGACTGAGCTGCCAAATCAATATTAGCATTCCTCTGTCAGCAGCTCTGTCCATGTATGACGATGTCACTCGTCCCGGTGTCAGGTCGTGAGGGGAAATGCATTTTCTCAGTCAGAACAAGCTCTCTTAATAGCCCGCGCATGAAGGTGTGAAATGGTTTACTGAATCACGATGACTTACTTATGTATCGATAAACGTCTAAAAGGTTTTGAATGTCGCACGATTGGTTGTTCTCATGGTTCCAATTTTAACAATGACCGATACTGAGCTGTTATTCTCTGACCTTTTGTGAGTCAGCATGTTCTTTCCGTGTGCATCCGTCAGGGAAAAAATGAGCATTGGAAATAATGTGCACACTTGTACCCCAAGGGCTACACAGAAGGACTGCAATTAAACCGCAACCTCTTTGAATGAAACTATGCCCTTATGCGTAAATGAGACCTGCCCACGTGCAGTGCAGTATGCACATATGCAAGCGCATGCTTCATACCAAAGCCGTCAATGACATCCCTTTTTTTTTTTTGCTCTAGATTGGAACATTTACGACACAACATGGCGAATACTTCTTGGAGCCTCTTTTAAACGCTGCGGGGGAGGAATATGACGAAGAGCACAACAAACCTCATCTTGTCTATCGGCACGAGAGGAAGAGGAACATCTCGCATACTGACAACAACACAGAGCCCTGTGCTGCCTCAGGTAACAGACTACAGACTGCCTAACTATACTGCCTGTAACCACTGTCTGTCTGACTTTCACCCACAAACACTTACTGTACCTTCTGATGACCTGCATTCACTTTCTGAGCCATTGCAATAAACACGGTCCTAAAAAAGGAAATTATACCCAGTCACGATCTTTGGCTTGCGGGATACCCAAAAGGTTTCAGCTTTGATTAAGGAGCGTTATTGAAAACTTAATTAAGCAAAATGCGCTCCAACGCTGCCCGGTGTTTCTGCTCACGTTCTGCCGGAGCATTCAATCCCAGGCCTGTGGCAGCAGCTCAGAGGGAAGGAATAATTACATTTCAGGTTGCAGTTGCGATGAAAAGAACTGGAACAGGTTTTCCGCATGGGAGGCTGCTTGAAAAGTTCCCCCAATTTCATTTGAATTTTTATGTCTGAGGCCTTTGGGTGGTGGAGAGGCCCTCTAGAGAAAGCAGGGTGACCGAGTGGAGTTCACCGCGATGGAAGGCCTTAGAGTCCTCCTCGCAGGGAGCTCCATGGGCGGCCTTTGTGGCGTGATGCAATAAATCTTTTATGTGCAGCCCACTTGATTTGCTTGTTGTCTGAACCCCGCCATTGTCGCATGGTGGTGGCTATTGTGTGTGGCGGCGGTTTAAAGAACTTGGACTGACCTGATGGGCGAGGTCAATACCTCCTTATTATGCTTTGCCCTTTCACTCTCTCAGTCTGTGTGTGGTAAACAGAGACTGAGAAATGTGGAGGGTCTCTCAGCCCCCACTCTGAGGCACTTTTAAATATACTCTCCCTTAAGAACCGAGAGTGAAGGCGGGGTGAATGATCCTGACTGAATGTCCCAAGAAAATCCATACGCACCATTCAGTTAGTCTATGTCTGAGCCAGTTCTCCTTCTACGTCTACTTATTCGTAAACTAGATACATCCTGACTTTTCAACACATAACCTCAACTATAAACCAGTATACTCCTTGGGGAAAGGGTATTCAGTGCACAGCTGGACATAGTAGGGAGGACGATGCGTACATAGACGAGACACCTGTAGGGCTTGATCAAAGGCCTGCAGGTAAACATAAGCAGCAGGATTAAAAGATCCAGTAGGGCCAGGGGAGGACTGTGAGGTGTCCCAGGCTGCGGCTCCTCAGCTTTATCAGATAGGCCCCTCTCCAGATGCGGTGATAAATGTGCTCTTTGAAGGCCACACTAAGCCAAGACTAACAGGCCTGTCCTGTCTTTTTATGGGAAGGAGTGCAGTACACGCTGCTACTAGCCGGTTGGATGTAAACACTGGCTTGGCACGTGTTGTTCTGCTTGCAAAGCACTCGTAGTGGATGCTCCTGGTCTTGGATTTGGAAATTTGCCTCTTGGCTTTGGATTTTAAAATGTGTTAATGTTAAATGTGTTTGAGATAACATGTAGCACGCATTCAGCTCTGTGGGCAATGGTCTTCTCTCTGTAGCTCTTCCTTTCTCTTGTCTCCAATCTACACCATGTCTGTACGTTTTTTTCCTGTTCCTTAGGTTATTTATGCGTCAGACTAAATCAGTGTCTAAGTATGGGGCTCCCAACCACAGCCCAATTGCTGAGAGAGAAAGAAGTTTAGAGAAACACCGTACCAACAAGTAGAATCCTTGTTAGAAGGGAGAGCTCTAAGCAGCAGCATTTTTTTAACTGCGCCTTTAAAACAGAATTTTTTTAATTATTGGATCACGGTGAAAATCTAACTGCATATAAATGGTTGATTATGGAGAATGTTACCCATCAAATGTACTTTTTTTACAGGTGAATATGAACCAGTGTTGCCAGCTATTAGTGGAGCTACAACAAGGTGCTTCTAACATTTTGTCTACCTCCAAAAAAACCAAAAATAGCTTACTTTTCATAAGAATGCAATACATTTAAACATCAGCATACAAAATGACCACAGAGCTGAATCCACACCTCTCAGACAAACATGACATCCTTCTAAAAGGTGTGATCTGTTGTGGGGCTGCATTTGACTTAGCTTTACCTGATAAACTGGGAACTCAGGGGTTAACAAAGAAGATGCGTTTGTCTACAACATGTTTTTATTTCAGTGTAGTGCATTTCTGTCTTTACTATAACCATCCAAAGCAATGGATTTATAGCAAGTTAAGAAACAAAAAGAAAGTCAGATTTATCTCATCGTGTAGATGATAGACTACAGGACTTGTGGTGTTAGTGGGGGGGCGGATTCCTTTCCCAGTATCTCCTCTTTTTGAGGAGCTATAAAAGCACTCTTTGTCAGGGTCAGTCATCTTATGGCCCTCCCTCTTTCTCTCTTTCTTTATCCACTTTATGTTCCCGTGAAGAGGACTCTTGCCTTAAATCAAAATTGGCGCTTGGAGGTTGAGTGCTGACGGGTTTGGCAGGTTTGGGACTTTGAAGAGGTTTGAAGCTTTATGGGCCTTCTATTCCTGAAACATGCTAACTATCACAGTTGATCCAAACAGATGGAAGTGCTGAATGGCCAACAATACCTGCTAATCTGCAAGCCAGGCAGCGTTTTCCCTCTGTATAGACATTGTTTTGCCCATTTATTCACTGTGTTGATTATCATTCTTCATCCGCCTTTCTCTATGCAAAAGAAAAACATCTTTTTGAACACGACAAAGATGAAACAAGCTTGTGTTTTATCAAGCAGCCCTCCAGGAAACAGAATGTATATCACCAGCAAGATACCTCTGGTGAGATAAGCTTTTCCCTCCTGATGGGTCATACTTCTGTCTTAATGCTCCACAGACAGTGCCAGGACAATAAACGGGACTTCTGTATCTATTGAGGCAACTTTCCAGAGTTTGTACAGTCCCTTCACACCTCGCGTTGAAAGGAGAGGAAGGCTATGTTTCCACATGAATTTAAAGACGAGGAACTTTTGTTTTGTTAACTCTGCGCTTGTCATCTCTGACACGTACAAATACTTGACTTTTTCGTACATGTGCCGTCACTACCTGTGAAGTGTCAGGAACAGAAGTGCAATGATAAGAGCTTTTAAAGTGTTACCTTGAAGGAAAATTAGGTTTTGTTATTTCAGCAGTCATGACTATGACTATGACTATATACCTGTCTTCAGCTGCTTTTCCCCACTGCGTGTGTTCATTCATTCTTATGTGCAGTCAAATGGATGTGAGTTTAATATATGATTTAAATGCAGAGTTTCCAAAGAAACGTAACATGTGAGGGAAAATCAAAGCACCCGAACAACTTGAGCATTTAGTTTGATCTCACTGACTGACATTTCTAGCAACTGTATCAGTCTTTTGTCTGTGTCAGCCAACCTGGGTGGCTTCCCTGGTGTTTAGAATATCTCTAGTGTAGATAGCTGTCGAGTGGGTGATTAATGTTTTTAAAGTCACAGAGTGCCTTGTTGTGCCTGATTCTGGCTTTTAAAAGCCCCCCGGGGAAGAAGCTTACTGGGCTCAAATCACAACACCGCTCCGACCTTTAGTGACACATTCTACGGGGTATCTGTCTCCGAGCTTGCATGTGAATCCCTGCGTCGTCCTTCGACATAGATAGCCACGGGGATGAGGGTGGCTACAGATAGGGGCAGATTCTTCCCGCTCCGTTTCTTCCCTTTGCCCTCTTAAAATCCATGTGAAGACAGGCATGAAAAGGAGGTATCTCTTTCTCACAGTCGCTGGCTGCGTGTCTAAAGTCGTGGGGTGTCATATTTTGTCTGAATTAGAGATAGTGAATTGAATACAGACAGCTTGACAGCAAACGCTGCCAGCCGTAAACCCAAACACCAGTGTTCCAGTGTTGGCTCCCTAGCGCTTCACCCGATTTCTTGATGGCTGACTGAGGGCAGCTGGGACAGCGACGCGATTTGGCTTTGATGCGGCAATACTTGGCACGCATGGCATCTGTGCCCCCCTGACCCTCAACACAATCATTGTATAGGATTCCCCCCTTGGTGCCCACTGTGTATACATGGTAGTTCAAATGCTAGCATCAGGTTTTTGGTCAATGGGTTCATTTGCATGGAAAATGCCCTCCCCCGCCTGGGGTTTTGAACTAGCCGACTTGAATCGCTGCCCGCTCCCCCTTTGCGCTTTCATGTATGTGAATGGAAGCACTTGTTGGTTGTGACCTCACTTCCCTCTTTGTTTGGAGTCACTCACTGGACGGGTGGACGTGACCTTGAGTTTTTCCCCTCCTAGAGGTGCGTGGTTTGCAAGTTGCTGGGCCTCACTTGCAACTATGTATGCGTTAAGCTCTTTGTTTTCCTCTTAGCTCCGGCTCTTGACAGGGGTCAGGGAAGGTGGCCGGTCAGGGAGTGATGGACGGCTGCAGATCATTCGGACAACCTCTCTCACCTTCAGGGGACTGGCTTTAGATGGTGCTGAGCTTCTGAATGTCAGATGGCTCCAAAAGGCTTAGGCTTGCTTTGTGCCCCCATGCCCCCCGGACAGACTGAACCTCCCCCATTCCAGGAAGTACCTATTGTTGCCATGAAAAAAAGAGTTTGTTTTTGCCTGATTGTGTGCATCCATAGATGTGGTTTGCTTGTGTGTCAGTGGACGAAGAGTCCCGCTGAGTATTGGGAGCAAAGCAGTCCAGAGGGATGGAGAAAGGAGCTTCTTTCTTCATGTGTTTGAGCACTCCTGGCCGGCGCTAAATGTGCCGGCCGGTTTTGCTACAGAGCTTGGCAGAGGCCCCAGCCTTTTCCTCAACTCCCACTGCCTGCTTTTCTTCTTTTACACCTGCGTCTCTAAAGTAGCTTTCTCACCCACTGCTTTTCTTGTGACCTACATAGAAAAGAAAAAAATCTGAATTTCTGCTGTCTTTTGATTGTCCTTTTGAATGGACAGAGAGTATGTTTTGGAACGCCAAGTTGATAATGTTAGTCCTAGTTGTCAAATGAGTTGAAAAATGTGCTGACATGTGTGTTAGTTTTGAGCAATGTGCAAGTTTTCTCATCAGGCATGATGCTTTGTCCCATCGTTGCCTCAGATTTCATCACACTGCATCATGACAGAGCTAATAATATGGCCCATTGCACTCATTGGCATCATATTTTAAGAGAACAAGTACTCTGGACAGGGCTGGGCAACTACAGACAGTCTATAACTTTAATAGCTGCCATGTGTCTGCCGGCCCTGAGGCCTCAACCCCATTGAACCCAATGCGTTGTGTTGTCTCGGGAGTTCCCGTGACAGATTCCAGCTGGGGCTATTTTCTGCCACTGTCTACTGTCTGGCCATTCTTAACAGATGGGGGCTGATTGGGATGGCAAGAACAACTTGAGTGACAGTGACTGACTGCATGGTGGCATGGGTGATGTTCAGAGGTGAGAGGGGGTGACAGATGAGCGACAGTTTCCCACTGAGGTGGACTGGGGAGAGGCAGCGCCTGGAGCTGGCCAGTGAAACATCAGTGTCATCGCCTGTGGCTCTTGCTGTTTATCATCTGAGAAGCCAGAAAGCACTCAAAACTGCAGACATGCTTTGTTTTTGTCAAGGCAGAACTTTTTGTCTCCGGGTATTGAATAGTTTTTGGGTAAATACTTTTCTTTGAAACTGTATTCACAATTGTGGCATTTGTAAGTTCTTCTTGTATGGATTCTGGTTTGCTGGTAATTCAACTCTGGGTTTATTTTCACAGTTATGTCCATCCCTTCTATGATAACATACTCACCTACGTAATTTCTGAGATCTGGTAGCGCGGCGACATCGCTACTACAAAGTTCATTTGTCTGACTGAGCGATGCTGTTCCCAGGAGTCGATGAGTGCAATGCTATTATTACTGACATGAATGACGGCCAAACCTAAGAAAATAATTATTCTTTAAGTGCCCCTCTTTGTGTTCTCGTTAGACGCCAAAGTCAGGTGCTATGTTAATTGTTGGTTTTATGGTGCTGTGGTTTTCGAAAGCCTCTCAACATAACTTTACACTATAAACCATGAACTCATCCCAAAGCGGATTCCTTTTGCAATAAATAATGACTAGAAATGAGGAGCTCTGTTTTCAAAATAGCCTAAAATCACGTCGGCAGTCAAGTGCTCACATTTAGTGTCCTTTTAAAAAATTGCATTCACTTACCTCCCATCTAGAAAGGAACGCTTCAGCCCTGTTTGTATGTTTGTTGCGATGGCTTTTTGTGTTTGATGCAGACCCATTTTTGCACTATTATTAAAACGGCAGTCTTTGAGGAGGCTGGATGTTGGTGGATGTTGGTCTCTTAGCCATCCATCAGTCATGTAATCTACAATCTGTTAAATCCGAGAGTCAGAAACTCTCAGTTTGAGTCTGCCAAATGAAAACACTCCAGGCCCCTGCCCATCATTAGGATTCCTCATCCATAAGTAGTGTTTTGTCTCCTCAGAGGAGGTCTGCTACTCCAAACACATTCTTCAGCTCACAACCGTGCTGTCTTCAGCATGTCTCTGAACTGAAAATAACAACTGAACTCTGAGAGCACCGTTAGTGTACACAGCCCACCGTCTCCCAATGAGGTCAAAAGCCATGCCACTTCACTTTAAAAGCCTTCTTCAGCAACAACAATTAGCTGCCTTTGCTTCTCTTCGTCTCGCCACAGAATTGCACTTAATTGTGCCTCTGTCTACAGGAGTTTCAACATGTTTCCCCCCTTGAGTTGTACTGTCAGTAACCAGAGTGTATGACCTCGTATAGAACCAGGGCAGTACCTATACTCAATGTAAGGTATACTGTCCATTTAATTGGCACCCGGGGAAAAGCGCGCTTTAACTCCCAGCGGGCCATTGTAAAAGAATGTTAATTAGTTCAACAATGAAATGTGTGTTCCCCATTGTTGGGTTCTTGGCATTGATACTTTTGACAGAGAGCTGAAGGAGAGTCAAAGAGCAACTCTTTGATCTAGATTGAAATCTCAATGAGATCCTTTAGGACAGACTGGATGGACATGAATGGGCTCAAACAGAACAGTGCAAATTCAAGCATCAAAATGCTTCCATACTTAATGAAATGTTAATGAATGAAAGTATATACGTGTTAACATATGTAAGCACTGAGTCTTGAAATATGTATGAAACTGCTCAGTCCTAATGTGTGGGTTACCTGCGGTGCAATTAAACATGTTATTGAGTGAATAGATAAACATTGTTTATGATACGCATTGTGTTTGATTGTCTTTTGGCACAGTCGTAAAAAGAGCTTTGAAAGTTTACAAGTCAAGTAGGCGTTGGAGCAGAAAAGTGAGTGTGATGTTGGTCTTTTTCAGCGATGTGCATATGGAGCCTATTAAATTACAACATTTATAAATGCTTACACTCGGCTCCTTTTATTGTTCTCTGTTATAAAGAACCGCTGGAGCTCGGTTTCATAAGCTCGCGGTTGGGAGACTTTTGCTGGTGTAAAAATAAATTGAACATCTCACATTTTGATGTTTGGTAATCAATTACCAACATGTAAAATACAGAGATGCGGATGTGTTAGTGATGCTGATTTGATGCCCAATGCCCTGAGGGAGATGTCACGTCTCTCTGTGTCCGGCAGGTCAGGGCAGTCACCCCTGTCTTCTCATGGTGTAAGTAGCAGCTCACTACCTAGTGAGAGGGGGATTTGAACCTAAGGCGATTTGGGAAAGGTTGTGTGTGGCTAATCTGCACTGATTCAAAGGCTATTATAACAGGGACCATATTTTTTCCTCCTCTTCTTCTTCCTCTCTTTTTTTTCATCTCACACTCGCTTGCTCTGAGACTTAACACCAATTTCTGTTGATGTAGATGCTCTTCTGTGCTTTGATAATCCCTTTGATGTCAGACTGTCTGCAGTGATGAGTCTGTTTAAGGGGTTTAGTGTAGTGGGTTTGGCCTCGGAGAGATTTTTCCTGGAAAATACAAAGCTCTGTCCTGGCCCAGCTGCCCGGGCTGTGTGCACTGACTGAGCCTTGGCGCTGACTTGGATGCTGGCACTGGCGTGGGGCTGGGCCTCACGGCAGCAAGAGCTGTGTGCCTTTGTGCCAGGGAGTCACGCTCCGCCTCGCGTGCCCGCTGGGGGCATCACTTGAATAATCTCGGCGCGCTCAGACCTAACAGTTGTACACAATCTCTCTCTGTGTGACTGTCTGGAAAGATTGAGTATACGGAAGACAATGGAACTCTTCACCATAACCGGGTTATCGAAAGTTGAGGAGGCTGTTTAGGATGACGGACTCCAAACTATGCTTGGCTCGTAAACACTGACAGTCATAAAATTACTGAGACTAAATGTCATTTTATGTTTCATTCATTTCTCAAAATTGTTCATTCCCATAAATTTGCATGTTTTCATAAAAGCAACAAAAAACACTGCAGAATGCTATGACTGTTGACATGTTGAGCGCATTTGTGCCACATAAATATAAGTTTAAATACGTGGATAATAATGGATGTGAAAAATGTGCCCCCCATTTTTGCAATTAGGAATAGGCGGAACTTGGCAAAAAACTCTTAGATTGTGCCGTTACAGCTGTCGTGTCTGTCTTTTTGCATGATTTACTATTCACTCCTGCTACATTTATCCATCACGTTGTCGGGTAGCTGCTTAAATCCTTCTTGTACCCAGCAAATGCTGCAAGCAGTCTTTTTCCACACCTCATCACATATGGCAATGTGTTGCTGCAAATCTGGACAGCACGATAGCCTGTGTGCAAACACTTAGTCCTCAGATGGCCTGGTTCAACACAAAATTGCAATTGAAATCCTTCCAATACTAATAAATTATTGATTGCAGTTGAAACATTTTGATGTTCAGAATATGCAGAGTCATGAACTTCACTGATGATGTTGAAGAGATTTTCCTTGAGTAAGATCCTTTACAGACTTTTTCAGCATGGGCTGATTTGCTGGTCAGTAACAGAATATGCTGCATCTATTTGTCCCAAACAAAATTACCTTTTTATTTTTAGCAATTTGGAGCTTGCCTGCGTGGAGACCAGAAATCCCCTCTCTTGTTCCCCTGCTCTACTTGTGGCTCTTCCAAACTCTTTCAAAAGGCTACAGTCTTAGGAAACACATATGTGGATGTGTAATTACATCGGCTTCCACCTTAACCCTTGCAGTTTTGTCTCAATGAAAAACGCTCTTAACGCGTTCTGTGTCTCTGCCTCTGTCTCCCTCTTTCAACTTCACTCTGTCACGGTGAAGGAATCCATCGCTCCTGGCCAGCTCAACACAGCTGAGAGAACGCCAGTACCACAGTATATCTCTGACGTTTCTTTTCTTTTCTCATATGAGGCTGGTGTTGAAAGTGTTCACCGCGAGCCAATGAAGGGAATTGTTTCAATGTGGCATTGTATATACTGTATTTGATGTTAACTTTTATCATGGTTGTCCACATTTCACTTCATTTTCAGATGGTAATGTTTCCGTGCACAGAGAGGTGGGATAATTCGGCTAGTCCTTGTGTGAGTCGGTAAAATGTCGTCATGGGATTTTCTTTTTTGTGAGGCTTACGCTCAGGCAGGGGGCGTGCATATTGCCTGACCTGAAAACCCGTATTCTTAAAGCTCACCGCTGACCTCGTGTCTCTTGGTACAACTGTTTTCCCGAGCACTGCAATAATTTCATTTATGGCGGGTTTCTTTTTTGCCATAGAAGTCCAGCGTGCTTCTGTTATGTCATTGGAATTCAGCTAAGCTAAAACCCTCGGCTTTTAACTGTAGATGTACCATGCTCTCTCCTGAAATGCCTTCATAACACAAAGCAGTGGGTGTCCAGTGTGGAAGAATTTGACTCTTTGATAGTCCAGTTCACCTATATTACCATTATTTTAAATCCAGTGACTATGTTCCTCTCCACGTCATCACTCAGCATTTTTCTTTCTTGAAACAGAGAACTCCAAGAGGCCGGTTGCTTTTGAGAGCCGATGGAGTATGGGAGAGGAGCTGGACTCTCTCAGAGCCACCATAGACGAGCAACACATTTACGACAACAACTCCACCAGCACGCCCCCCCAAGCCCCACGCAGACGCAAGCGCTTCCTCTCCTACCCTCGCTACGTCGAGCTGATGGTGACAGCGGATGCCAAAATGGTGCGTCACCATGGACGCAACCTAGAGCACTACATCCTAACAATCATGTCAGTAGTAAGTAAAAACAAAAAATCATTTTTCGTCTCAATGTTGAATTCTTTTTAATGTTTAGGATTGTAGATGATTGGTATGAGTTTGGGGATGTGTTATCATTGTAGGTGTATACATGCACACTACTGTGTCATTCTTACACAAATTAATGTGCATACAGTTCATCATTTTGAGTGGTCTGTTGATTACCCAAATTACAAAAAACAAACATGTATTGTATCTACCTGCATTGGTATTTAGCTGTGCAGATGTTTTGCAGTATCTGTCCAGGTTTTCTGAGGCCTCCCCCCGTCTTAAAGACCTGATCGCAACAGAAAGTGGCACAGCAAAATTCATCCTTGCGTCTTTGTGAAATAGGTGATGCTTAGAGCTCGGTGACATAGTGACTAGTTGCAGGCTAGTTGGTTAACTGGCCAGCTAACTGCTAACACACCAGAAACATGCTAATGAATGTAACATGAGAGAGTTCCCATGCTAATGCTAGTCTGTCACCATAAATTCATGTTTCAAAGTGTACCAAAGTTGAACTCAATTCGAAAGATTTGCTGGCAACAAAATTTGAAACTCAACAGAGGCTAAATACAATGGAGGGGAAAATAATTTGGTTCACACAGTTGGAAACATTTAAAAAAAGATCCTGTTGCTCTCGATAATAGATCCCATTGTAAACAGTCTGCAGTGGACCTACGTTCTCAGGAAATAGGCCTTACGAACAGTGAAAACAGTGATTTTTGTATTTATTTTTTATTCCTTGAGCACCAAAAGTCTTTCATTGTATTGGGGGTGGTGGCCGAAATCTCAGAAACTGACACCTCAAAACCTGGGGCAAATTAAACCCAAAACATCTTTATGGCATAATAGAGGCAAGACGTGTTTTCTTTTAAAATTTAGTGAAAAAATATGAAGCTAAATGCCCCAGCCCAGCTCTGTGTTTTTCTAGCCTCACATGTTACTGTTTGACATTTTGGTCGTAAACCCTGATGCGACCCTAGCATGCTGCTGCTTCAACGAAAGTGGCCCAGTTAATTGGTAAAATCCTGACTCAGCACCTTGACCTCTTTATGAGCCCCATATCTGACTGGGAGAGCTGCCTGGTAATCAAGTCAGTAACACTGCGATTGACTGTATCTGCATATATTAGAGTAGTAGTGTCAAAGCAGGATACGTTATCAATTGCACTGAACTGTGTGTACCTTCCGCTGTGTGTCTCACGCCAGTATGACAGACCGTTCAAAACACTCATTAACATACAACGGAGTAATGATTGTCAGTGGTGTGTTGAGTAAGTTCTTGAGGGTACAGTCCGTGTTAAATGTGTCAGCCCAGTTTTTAGTGCCAGGTTCGAAGTCAAAACATTAATTCTGCTATGCTCGTGTCTGCAGACCAGTGGTGCGGACACACACACAAACACAACTTTTTTTCTTTTCTTCTTTCAAAATCTCTCAGTCAATTTTGTTATCCACAGTTTAACTAGAGCAAAACCAAGTTTGATCCATTGTGTTCCATTTAAGTGAGGTTTTAAGGTTTTGGTCAAGCTGACTGAGTGCCTAAATAACATTATATATATATATACACAGTATATATACGTAACTGGCTGTGTGAGATACTGTAGTGACGTTCCCGTGTAGGCTGCAGTCCCCTTCCCTTTTGGTTCTTGCACTGATCAGACGATACCATACATTGGGGCGAGAGGATACAGAACAACGTCCTGTGTCACAGCTTGACTTTGAGCATTGAGCACCCACTCTGGACAGGCTTGGACCACGTTCTCCTCCCCCGAGGCTCAGAAAAGCTAAATGTTTATAGTGGCCTAATGAGTTCCTGTCAGGAGGCCGCACGCGGCCTCAGGAGACTGCTGGCCGACCGTGACAGGGGTGCACGAGAAAAGCAAGAGAAGCGGAGGGGAAAAACTACAGAGGGAATGTTTTGCTGTCCTCACAGAGGGGCTCTGAGCTCCGGCTTTGCTGAGGTTTCACGTTTGTTGCTGGGTCCAGATTTCAGTTTATTTTTTCTCTGCCAAGGTCTGTGGGGGAATTGTAATTGGTTTTAATACCCTGTTGATTAAACTTACCCTGAAGGAGACATTTTTAGTTTCTTTTGACTTGAATTAACGGTTGCAATTTTGATTAAACCTCATGGAGCTTAACCATAAAAAAAAAACAATTGCTGTATTTTCTCAATCCACGTATTGAGTGAAGAGAAGTAGACTAGCTTTCATACCGTCCCTATCTGTGCTCTGGTTCAGGTCAGTGGAGGTTTGCATTTTTTGTCTGTGTGTTTTGTCTCTGTTACAGGTAGCAGCAGTGTACAAGGACCCCAGCGTAGGGAACCTCATCAACATCATGATTGTCAAGCTAGTCATGGTCCACAATGAACAGGTGAGTGCGGGGTCTTGAATGCTACCTGTATCAAGCTCTCCAATATGGCTGACGTCAGTGCAGGTGTCCCTGGCCTGGCCTTTTCTCTAAGGGGCTTGTTTGAAAGGACACTGCCTGCCTTGTCAGTTTCAAGTCTCAAGAGAGGTCTCCATGGAAGACAAACGATACTATAGTGAGGCAGCTAGCCACCTGCGAATGAGAGGCTCACTATAGTTTGTTTGGTCACTGTAACTGATTCTTAAATAGTTAAATTAAAGGGAACTGAAGTTGTTTGAGAAGCCGTAGGGGGCTCCTGATTTTTGCCCATGTTACCCGATGAAGTAAGCAAAACGTTATCATGATCAGTATCCACAATTGAGAGAAATATAATCATAAGACAGGTTGAAAAATGTGGGATATCCCTATTACAAGAGGTTTAAAGATGTACTTATGTCAACTACATAACAATATGTATACCTGTTTTTTTGGTCACATCCGCAATTTTATTTTTACCAAAAACAGGAAGGGCCCACAGTGAGCTTCAATGCTGCCACGACGCTCCACAACTTCTGTGTCTGGCAACAGAGCCAAAACTTCCAGGATGACAGCCATCCCTCTCACCATGACACAGCACTGCTCATCACCAGGTACACCCTCATCCTCACTTTGAAAGCCAATTTGAAATGGAAAACTAAAAAAAGGCTAACAGCGTTGTGTGTTTTTATTTGTTTCAGGGAGGACATCTGCCGTGCAAAAGATAAATGTGACACGTTAGGTAAACTTTTGCCTTTCTATTTTACAAATATTTCTCCACCTCAAGTCCCTTTCAATTAACTATACGGTCCGGTAAGCACAGCTCATATACTGTGCAGTAATGAGTTTATGGCAAGCTGTCAGCTAATAATATTATAGTGACAGAACAGAGTGGTAGAAACGGGAGGAGGGGGGGAGGATGGAGGGAGTCGGTGGCGGTGACGGTTGCTAATCTCTCTTATGGAACAGAAGTTTTGATGGTTTAATCGCCTTTGACACTCAAGCGGCAGGATTTTTTTTTCTTTTTTCGAATAGTTCTGTGTCTGTATGTGTTCATGTGCATCGGTGTGTTTTTCTGTGTATCTACGTGACCCTGTAGGGCTTGCAGAGCTGGGGACCATGTGCGACCCATACCGGAGCTGCTCCATCAGTGAGGAAAATGGAATTAGTGCCTCCTTCACCATCGCTCATGAGCTGGGCCATGTGTAAGTTGCAGCACAGAACTTGTAGCAATCACCCCACCCCTAACCAAACACACACACACACACACACACACACACACACACACACACACACACACACACACACACACACACACACACACACTAAACTCGCCCCTCGCAGCCAGCTTTGACTAACAAAAGCCCTCTTATCAAGAGACATAGGGCACAGCAGTCACAGGTGCAAAACATAATAAAGTGAAAACTTGACTTTTAATAACATGCCAGCCTTTAATACCTTACTCTACAGCTCAAGAAGTTAACCCTTAATGTGTCAGAGCTTTGTCTCGAGTGGACGACGGCTCAAAAGACATTCAGTGTGGATATGTGGTACAAAATGCATTAGGGTTTTCTGTTATCTATATACAGTAAGTACAGCATTGAAAGTGGCACACAGAACTTTATCAGACAGGGCAAGGCTAAATATTCTGTTTACTCGTATCAGCCGCAGAGACTGATAAAACAACCTGAAGATGTCACAGTGGCGTCATATATATATATATATATCTTGTGTGCTAGTAACGGTGTATTATCTGAACACGCCTGTCTGCCAGAGAGTGTTTTTACGACAAGCTAATAATGCTACTTGTGTGAAGTGTAAAAAACTCCTCCTATGTATAATCTGTATCCAAATGACCAAGTCAAACACATGTATCACTGTATCTCTCTTATGGGTGGTGTTTATTCCAAACATATCATCAGATGAAATGATTGTATAATACACTATCTTGTAATCCAGTTTAGTTGATTAAAACATGGTGCGATTTGAGAAGCACTACTAGCCTTAGATGTGAATTGTAACGCACTGGCAGCATCTTCTTTCCCGTCTCAGCGGCGGCATATCTTTTAGAAAAAGATGAATCGTCAGTCCTTTTTTTCTTTCCCTCGTCTTTCATCCTGCCCACCTCCCTTTGCTAACTATAAAAGTGAGTGAGGGATTTTCTTTCCGGTCCGCTTGTGTAGGCTACTAAAAGAGGACCAGTGTCGTGTGAGCCATTGGTGAAGAATGACAGATATTCTTCTTCCTCCTCCTCGGTCCCCGCTCACACATTCTTCCAGTGGAGCGATCGGACCCGAGCAGGCACCCCCCCCTTACACTCTTCCCCTTGCATATCTCGTGTGGATCTGTTTATGCTAAAGTTCAAGCAGCTGGAGGCCCAGTTGGCCCTGCCTCTTGGCGTGGTTAATTGCTGCGTTTACAAGCGAGAGCTCTCCATAGTGTTTAGCGGTCTGGGAAAGCCAGTGTCAGGTAGTGGGAGCCTCTCAAGAGGCATTGCAGATTACAGAAAGATTTAGACTAATGGATAGGAGGCCTTTCTCAGATGACTGCAAGGATGTGTGATGTGCTAATGGCCATCATGGGGATTTTCAGGTGAGGCGGTGTCATTTGATAGCAGAAGTTTGTCCAAGTGCTCTAAATGTCTTAGATCAACAATACATCTTCCTAACATTTTGATATCACATTAGAAGTCCACAGGCTTTTTTTCTACAACATCTCAAGAAAAAAACGAAAAGCCACGCCACAAAACTCCCCTGGCATTATCCCGATCACACATAACCCTAGTGGATGAGATTACTGAGATTGTCAAAGATGGTTTGTTTTTCGGAGCACTACACTTGGAGGAGCTACAACGTGTAATCCGCTGACAAGGTAGCAGTCCATTTCCCCCACTGGTGTCACTGAGCTCTGTCTCTGTTGAAGTGCTGATAATTGCTGTTCCTGCAGACTGCGCTGTTTGCTCCAACTCTTACTCATGCACACCCAATCTGCAGGAATTCAGCTCGTCATCGCTGCAGCAGTATGTCTTACTCTCGCAGTTATTTATGGTCATCTCAGCACAATTATATGTCTTTCTCTTCCAGAAAGTCTAGTTGCATGACTGCATGGCTTGAAGGATGGGATGTACAGAAAACAAAGCAGCTTGTTTTGTTGAGGGCTCTCACTATAAGTGAGTGGACCCTAACTAAACACATTTTAGTCTGGACGCTTATAATTAAGTGCTGGGGTTGGTTCCCTCCCACTGGAATTGACTCCTTTATTGATCTGTCCCTTGATGTTGCCAAACAGGGAGCAACAAAATATCCTGATTTACGACCTAATTACTCTAAAAGGCTCTCATCTCAGGATTTCAAGTCCTAAACTAAATCATCATAATGTGCTAAAAGAGTTGTTTGGAGCTTGTCACAAGTCCCTTTCATTATAATAAGAAAGTCTACATGGTTTGTTTTCATTTTAAACGTGCTGCATCACCCTGATGCACTTGTGCACCATCATAAGTGACAAAGAATAGTTAGTAGTTAACAGTGCAAATATCATTTGAGCCTGATTTATTGCTGTCAGCATCAGCCAGCAGCTTGGTTTGTATGTGCAGAGCTCATTACTGTACCAGAGGCTTAATTATTCCCCGGGTGTTTGCCTTCAGGCCCTCTGCCCCTGTAGGGTGGGCCTCATGCCAGCATTGCTATCTTGTTTGTGTGGCGGTATGGATTGACCCTCGGCCACAGTCCAGAGCCCAGGACTGGCCCACATCCTGTTGTAAACATCTCAGACATCATACAGCTGCATGGGTTCCTGTGTGTGTACATAGACATGTGCATGCACTACATCTTTTTATGGTAATCGGCCAAACCGCAGCACAAAACAGGACATCTGTGTTGGACCACGCTATTCTGGACATGATCAACTTGCTTTATGAGACTGCCAACTCCATTCAGCGTGGCTTAATTCATTCATCTGCAGATGCCACGCTGTGTACTTCAATTTATACAGCTGTTCGTCTGTGAAGACTCTTGATTCATTGTTTATAACACTGAAACAATCAGCTGATTAACTGATTAGTGGATCAACAGAAAATGAATTACTTTGACAAGCTTTTAAGCTTTAAAGTAATTTATTAAGCAAACATGCCAAACATTTGCTGGTTCAAGCTTCTCAAAGGTGAAGAATTGTCATTGTTCATACTTTTACATGTTTACCTTCGAGCAACGTATACATGTGTGTGTTGATGCACGGTGTTTCTGCCCATATTAGGGGATGGGGAATGGCCGTCATATACTTCCATCATCATTTTCTAACTTCTTTTGCTCTTTAAACTTTCAACATTAGAATAGGAGCACAAACAAAGCACGTTTATTACAGATGTCTAACTAGAAAACTTGACACACAGTACTGAGCTGCATCTCAACCTAAAGATCCCCTATCCTCCCTAAAAAAAATAAAAAAAATGGGTCACTGATAAAGAGGGGTGGCTTAAAGGAGGTAAGCTCTTTGAGAATGTGAGATGGTGATCTTTGACCTCTCAGGAGTGAGCCAAGGTGGTTCTCACTAGCATGTTGGCCATGATGGTGGAGCGGATAGATGCTGATGGATAAAGAATGATGTTCACGTAAAAAGTTGCACCACCAACTGGCCAGTAGGAGTTTTTATAGAAGCCTTTTTTGAGATTTCTACTGAATGAACCTTTTTGGAGATAGCACAAAAATGTATATGTAAAACGAAAGAGGGTGTGTGTGGTGATTTTTCACACGCGTCTCTGGCTGCATCTGTGTGTGTGGCGGCCCAACGGGACTGAATGTAAATCCTGTGACATTTATCCTCCTCGTTAGGGCTGAGCCATTAAGCAGTTGATAATCACTTTCTGTGTGTTCCCTATATCCCGCTCTCCATCGCTAACCCCCCCTCTCTGTTTCCTCTTCGCACCAGGTTCAACATGCCTCACGATGACAACCCAAAGTGTCGGGAGGCAGGCATGAAGCATCAGTATCATGTTATGGCTCCCACCCTCAACTATGACACCAATCCCTGGTCGTGGTCCAAGTGCAGCCGCAAGTACATCACAGAGTTTCTAGAGTAGGTACCAGCTCTCCTCAGTTTGAACCTGATTCATCACCAAAACAAAATTAAAAAGATTTCTCCTCCAATCTCATATTATCACATCCACATTTTTAGTTTGCCATATTAACTTTTACTTGTTGTGACATGGCCGGCTAAACAAACTGCTGCAACGTCTCTCGCAGTGCTCTGTAGACAGGTCAGTGCAATGTAAACTGTGTGGACTTGTTATTGCCTGGTGTTGAAAGAGTATTTCCTGTTTGAATCCGGGGGTCTTCCTCGGCTGACCCGAGCGATGGATCTGTCGCAGCCCCTCAGCTGTCTCCCCACTCAGACAGAGCCGTGCTCTCAAGATGCTGGGCAAACAGTAATCTAGTCACTAGCCTGCTTTCCGCACCAAAACCCGTAACACGGGGCAACGGCTCATTCAGCAATTCCTAACCTGCACTGTGGTCGCTGATCCCGGTGAAAGGCTTCCCTTTAAGATGGGAAATGTCAGTTATAATTATATCTTCCCAGGACATGACCCTTCAATCTTTGCCTCCTTTCCTCTGTTAATTGTGGAGGCCTTCACAAAGGACGGCCTTGTTGACCAGATGCATCTCGAGAGTCACAGTGTTAGGCAACGCCTCGTATGGAGTTTTAAGGTTGTGTTTCACACAGTTTCCAGCCAGCGATGACCTCAACATCGAGCGGTCGGAACATTCAGTTAAGACAAATCTCTTAATTATTTGGTCCGGTCCATGACAGCTGTGTTGTTGTTTTTTTGTGTGTGTGGCGCATTACTGCACAAAACCAGGAGCGTGGTGTAAATATGAAATGCATTTGTGATAAACTTAAGCATTTGTTAACCTGGGATATACTATAACAAACAATGGAGGTATGAAGAGAGCATTTCAGTGTGGGAGCCACAGCGGTGGGAAAAGCCCATGAGAGTGTCATCTAAGTGCTTTTGAAAGCCGACAATGAGGAGCATTGATTCAAAGTACTACTTCTACAGTACTGCTCCTGCTCAGTGCGCTGCCCTGGTCAAGTACGTCAGTGTTTTGACTGCCCATTCTCCCTGAAGAGCAAATTCAATCTGCACCACTCTCCTACCAGTTAAAAAAATTAAAGGCCTCGGCACCTCTCCAACACCCCTGTTCAAAAGGATTCCCCTCCTTCTCCCCCTATATCCCACTGTTGCTGTAATAATGTGCACTGAACTCCCGCACCTGAGCACTGATGAAAAGCATCCTGCTGTTGTGCAGCGTTATTATGCGTCAACTGCTGCATAAAGCAACCATTCATTCCCTCTATGTTACGGAGTCGTTTGATTTAAGCCTCAAAATCCAAATATAAAACTAAAATGCAAATCTTTGGCTGTTGCCACCCACTAATTGTTGTGTTGGCTGGGTGTTGAAACCACATAATCAGTAGTAGTGGGCAAGCCCCATCATTTTCCATTACACACCTCAAGAATTAGCCTAACTGCTCCAGCAACTCTTAAGAACTTCCATTTGAAGTCACTTTGAAATACTTAGTTTGTCATTATGTTCAGGGGACACATTACAGAAGAATAGATGTTGTCATGAAACCTCCACAGTAATGAATGTATCTAGAAGATATCTCCCTGAAACTTCCCCAGTTGATTACTCACATTAAGACATTCTTTTTTTTTGTATTACAAGTTTTCTAAAATGTTATATTTAAATATTGAAACGAGGCATTATCTAATGGTAACCTTTGGTGAATTTAGGATAAATCTACAGATGTCAATAGAGAGAGTGTAGTGAAATAAGTGAGTGTGTATTTAGGTATTAGGTGTATTTTTCTTTCCACTAGTCTGATAGAACAACCAAACAAAATGAAATAGCCCTAAATCTCAAAATGAACAAATGCATGATAAAACAATATTTTTGCCTATAGCGTCTCGCCTTAATAAAATCAAGATGGATCTTTATTTTCGGTATGCTCTAAATTCAACTTAAACCTCTGTCATTATCTTGTCCTATATCTCCCTGTACTATAATCGGTACACGCTGTCTGAGACACAACTCTAAGATGACAGCATTGCTGCATTTTACTTGATGCTGTTTGATCAAACACTGTACAGTGATGCTCTGTGTCATTTCCTCTGCAAAAAAAAAAATCAATCTGACATATGAGTAGGCTTCTTGCACTGTTTGCGGAGGGAAACCCGGTATGGTGTGCATGGAAACTATTATTGTTTAGTGTCTTACGACAAGCACACAACAGCCAACTATAAGTCATCTTATAAATAAACTCACTTTCAAGTTCCCCCAATGGCTGCCAGGTGTGGAATCTCCTCTGGTGCCAGAGAGGAATTGCCTCGCTGTCTCAAATCCTCACGGCTAATATTCTTTCTTTTTTTTTTTTTAAAGTAGACGTTTCATTTAAAAAATGACCACACTGACCCCTTCTCCTTCTGTCTGTCTGTCTGTCTTGGTCTTAATAATCATTCCATTAGGTTCCAGGACACTGATTAGACAGATGACCAACTGCTGAAAGATGCTGTAATATGGGAATGTCTGTATGAGTCCTTGACAGGCTGCTCTATAGTTTTCATTCACAGTATCCTCCACTGTAGTATTCTTCTTCTCATGCAATCATTCCCCTGACACCCAGCGCTGTTTGCTGCAGTTTCTGACATTATGACTGGAAATAAAAGGGGAAAGAAACAAGTGACTGTAACTCAGGATAATCCTGTGTAATTATTGGACTGTCATGTCAGCTGGCGTTGTTTGGAGCAGGTGTTTTAGAAGCTCGATCCCGGATTAAATTTGTCAGAGCGGTGCAGACATGTTGTGTAATTACACATCTATACATGTCTCATCAGCCAGTTTCCTTTCTCAAAAGTAAACAAGAGATCTTTTGAGCCGTGGCTCGCTCTGCTAACATGTTTGACTTGTGCCTTTTCACAACCGTGAAGGCTGATGATTTTATATGCAGAACGTTGTTGCATACATTCAGTCCAGCTGTGCTTTTGTTGTCTCTGTTACTGTGTCGTGGCTCAGGGCGTGGCACAGCGCAGTCTGTCATTATGCTGCAATGCTGGCGCTGGCACCGATTTCTGTAACTTAATCAGGTGCTTTAGGATTCCAAATTTTCGTTTTTTCCTCCTTCAGCGCAGATAAATACACTTCGGATAAAAATGTGGTCAGTGTGCAGAACCTTTTCAGTCTGTATCAAAATGCTGTTTGATTCAGTCTGTGGCGCCTGACTCCAGTTTCATGGTGACAGCATTTACTAACAGGCCATTGAGGGGAAGTGATATCAGTCTCTCTGTTGGGTAACTTTACAGACCACCCACAGGGGAAAACACATCTGAGGATGTTCACCGACAAAGACACGGAAATGTTTACTTTGCTCGTATGAAAGAGATGACACGTGTTGATACATTTTGGGGTCAGAAAATACTGAATTACCCTGAAAATGTTACCATGAAAGTTTGCCTTGTGCATATGTGTGTGTACATGTGTGCGATTGTCTGTCTGTGCACACACTTGTATGATTTTGTGCTTTACTTTTCCTTTACTGTACACACAATTCATACTTTTGTTTTTTCAGCACCGGCTATGGGGAGTGCCTCCTTGATGAGCCTACAGGCAGGACGTACGAGCTGCCCACCCTCCTCCCCGGTCAAATCTACAATGCAAACAGACAGTGTGAACTGATGTTTGGACCCGGTTCCCAAATTTGCCCTTACATGGTAAGTTGGCTTGCTATCAAAGCAAGGAAAACCACACTTAAAAAGCGAAGAATCAAGACTTCAGGTGGAAGTAGATCTGAGATAGTTGTCGTCTACTAAGAGATAGAGCAGAACCCTCAGACATGTGATCAGAGCAGTTATCCATAAAGGCCAACAGATAGGAAACTGTAGTCAGTTAATTGCAGTTAGGTTCTATATTTCTTAATTGTAATATACACTAGAATAAATGTAAGCTGTAAATTGCCATGCGGAATGTATGGGATGCATTTTCTCACGTTCAAAGAGGCAGATAAACTCTGCCTATTGTTGAATGCACAGCCACTAATTAAAACCTGATACTGGGCCATTTAAAATGCATCTGGCACATGTCTGGAAAGCAATGAAGCACAACATGTGAGTTCCGCTACTGACTGAAATACTGTTTGAAGAAACCAACAACCCTATTTTGATCTGCAATCACACAATCTGCCTCCCAAAAGCTTGTGTTCTCACATTATAGACAAGATCTTTTACTATTCAGGCCAAAAAAATAATGCTAATGCTAGTGCTTTTTTTGCCCCCACAGAAACAGTGCAAGAGGCTATGGTGTACCAGCGCAGAGGGGGACCATAAAGGATGTCGCACACAGCACATGCCACTGGCTGATGGGACTGACTGTGGCAATGGAATGGTAAGTCGGTCCACATGTGGATCTGTGTTGCTTAATGAACAGATCATAGGCGTTTGATTTCTTATGTTATCACGCTTTATGACACTTGTGTTGCTACAGTTGATGTTCAAGGCCTGTCGGTTTGGGAGTGTAGGTCTCAGTACAGCTGCACAGCAAAGTAGTTGGAAAATTCTGCACAACAACATTCCTTAACTCTAATGTCTCCTTAACTCACACCTAAACGTTTTCTCCACCTCTTAGTTTTATGGGGTAGTCTGCCTTTTGATTGACACACTTAATGATCCTGATGCAGTAAAGCCCACCCATCTAGTATTTGAAGCAGTAATTTGTTTGCAGCTACCATGAAACCAGATTTTTTTGTTTTTTTTTGCTTTAAACACAAAATATGGATCAGTTTGGGATCCCCATATTGCAAAACTGAAGGTACTTCATCTGTCTGTGTTCCTCTGCCTCATTGCATTTTAGACAAAATGCATTAGAGACACAAGTCAACTCTCCCATGCAGGGCTGCTTGGAATTCTGACCCTGCTTGTTTCTACCCTCTAGTTCACTTCCTCTACCACGAAAAAGGAATAATTTATCATGCATTACTTTCCTGGCTGCATTCTGGTTGCAGAAACCCATGTAAATGTGGTCAGGTGATGGCCCTAGTTAGAAACTTGAAGCTTTACCCTCTGTGTTGTTACGGGGCCCCAACCCCCATTAGCCTTCATGTTCTCCTCGCTCTGGGATGCTATGCTAATTAGAGCTGAGACGGCGGGTCAGTCACTGAGGATACATGGAAAGAAGGGCTGCAGGGGAGGGGGGCAGAAAGAGAAAGAGAGAAAAAGGAAAGGAAAGAAAGAGAGAGAGGGCGGCGAAAGAAGAGGGAGAGTCTTGAGAGGGAAAGGTGAAGACGTGGGCCCTTTGAAAGAGGATGCCACCCGCCGTTCACAGTTGAGTCACCTTGTTGTGAACCCATGACCCTAAAACCTCTTAAAAAGGCGGGTGAGTGGGTCAGTGGTCAGGCCGTAACAGAGCCCAGGCTGAGGCCAGCCAGCGCTCTCACAAAAGACCTCACATCAGTGATTCTGCAGTGCAGGAGGCGGGAGAGGAGGAGGAGGAGGGAGGAGGAGAGTGAGGACGACGTACAGGGGGATGAGAATTTTGTGGGCTGGTGTTTAGCATTCGGAACATGCATGAGGGAAGGAAAAAGAGAAGGAGGGTTCTCTACTCTCCTTAACCTTCTGCCCTCCAGGAGTCTTTTGCAATGTGGGCCGATGGAAGTCTTATATCCCTTATATCCTTTCATCTGGCTCCATCTCTCTTCTCACCATGTTAGGTCCTGGATCAGCCCTGTCTAGTGAGAAGAGGTTAACGGGGGATAGCTAACATCTTAATCCAACTACAACAACCAGACTAAAACGTAATGGCCCTGGGATTGCAGCTCCCACACAGTTCTCAGCCCGTATGTGGGAGAAACACTTGAGGAGACATGGTGTTGGTTTAATCACACCGAGTGCTTTGCTTTAATAAGCTGCAAACCCTTAACCCAATTTAAGCTGACTTAGCTAGATTGCAATAGATGTCTTGTCTTCTTTGAAACCCTGTAAACATTAATTTGATCAAAGAGGCCTAGACGTTCAAAGTTAAAACCAGTAAAAAAAAAGTCTAAGTATTATTAAGTTACATAACTATTTGTAATATGGACCTACTTGACACATTTAGATGCATGTTATCCTAGCCATCTAAATGTTGATCCCCAAATCAAATTGAAAAGTTAAGGGATCATCCTCTGGGGAACACGATCGTACCAAATTGTATCCAAATGCAACCAATATTTGTCGAAACATTTTACTAAAAATCCAACAACGCTAGTCTCATATTGGCGTTAGAGGAAAGATAAGGGATCGTCAAAGCCATTAGGAATAAGGACTGAGGACTGCAAATGACTGTACAGACGTTCCTGTCCTCTAATAGTTGTTGAGATCAGAAGCAGAATGGTGGACCAACCAACAAACAGACATGGATGTCCCTAGAGCGTTATTAATCAACAAGAATCATATGAGATCCTTTAGTGATATTTTCTTTTTTCATTTTCGTATTTTTCTAAATGCACAAACAGTTTTCCTTCATTTCTTTGTGTGTCTGAGTGGAGGCCCCACCTTTGTTTGTAGTGCTGAGGGCCCAGTTTCATCCTCATGCAGGGGGCTGTTTGAAGTCATATGAGTTGAAAGAGATTGAGACCCTGCACCGACACTCAGCTGCCCATACAAGAGCTCTTTTATGTGGTATTTTAGTATGGTGTGTTTGTGTGTGTGCGAGTGTGTTCATGTGCCTCAAAAGTCTGATAATCTACAAACCCATGGACCTTCCTGACTCTCTTGCGTCAGTGTTGCATTGTTCTTTCTTTGTATCTCTTGGTGCCTCTCTTGCATTCTTGCATTTCTTTGTCTCTTCTTCTCTTTTCCTAGACAACTTCAATGCACTGCAACGATCACGCCTCTTCTGCTGACTCCTTTCTCATTCCTTCTTCAAAGAAGTCATGAGGTTCAGGTCTAAGGCTTTACGGGGTCTTGGGTCGAGCTCCTGGCTCTGAGGTGTCTGCAGAGCCCTGAGGGGGAATGTATGTATGTGTGTGTGGGTGGGGGGCTGTCAGATCTGGAGGATTACAACTATGTATGGCCTCTATGAGGAAAACTAGCAGCAGGTATTGTTTTAGTAACCACAGCTCCTCTTTAAAGAGCTCTTTGGAAGCCTATCATTAGATCAAAGCCTGCCATGTCACTCTAGCGATTACACGGGAAACGTCATCTCTTGTAAAAAAAAGTGCGTTTTCTGAACGACTTGCTGTCACCTGTTGTGACTGCGTTGAGTTTTTGTTCAACTGGGTTACGAAACAAAGTTGTGACCGCATCGGGTAAATGAGGTCGGTGCCCAAAAAGTGGGAGGGAGGCACGTCCTCTGAATGAAGAGTGAAAAAAAAAAGTTTGTTTGTATACAGCTTAGCTGAAATAGGGCAACGGGCACTGCAGGGTTCACGGGTAGTTTTCTCTCTCTCTGTTCCCTTCTCCTCTGACTCTCTCTGCTTCTCTACTTCTTCCTCTCTCTCTCTCTCTCTCTCTCTCTCTCTCTCTCTCTCTCTCTCTCCCTCTCCCTCTCTTCCCCGCTCCCTCTCTGTTGCTCAACGGGTCCTCTCACAGGGCGCCGGAGTGAGTAATGCGGTCACATGACCTTTGGCGGCGCGTCTGTCATCTGGCTCAGTGGGCCGTGCACTAACGAGGGCATCCCATCACTTGTTGTCTATAAATACCGCCACCACCCTCCCTTCCCTCCATCCTCTCTTCTCCTGCTCTTTCTCCTTTACTCCCCCTCCCTTACTCCCCCTCCCCTTTTCGGTCCCTCTCACTCTTCAAAAGGATCCTGCATCTGTGTGTGTCTGTGTGTGTTTGGATTGTGTGTGTGTGTGTGTGTGTGTGTGTGTGTGTGTGCATACATGCATGTAGTACTTGTGTGTGTGTGTGTGTGTGTGTGTGTGTGTGTGTGTGTGTGTGTGTGTGTGTGTGTGTGTGTATATGTGTGTTGCATTTATATTTTTACAGAATTATCTACATTTAATGTGAGTGTAAGCACATGCACAGTTGTGTCAGTGTGTGCTTTTGTGTGTGTGTGTGTGTGTAGATTAGGGGCCAGCCAGCATGGTCAATAAGTGCCTGTCAAGCCAAAACCGGGGACCGCTTAGCGCTGTATCCACATCCCCACCATTTGAAGATCCCTGCGCTGCCTCTCACCACATCGCTGCTCAGTGGGTGGCGGAGGGAAAAAAGCGCCGGCAGAGCTTGAATAAACTGTGGTGTTTTGTTGCCAAAAGTTCTTATTATTGTCACGTGTGTCCATTTTATTGTCAGTTTGAATGCGGCCTCGACTGAAAGCTTCCTTGCCAACTTTTTGGGAATTTGTTGAAAAATGACGAACAAAATACTCAAGTGTTTTAGATTTCTTTCAATTCGGCGACTGCTCGCTGAGCTTTTCTTTACGTGTAAAACCCCAAAGGCTTCCCAGATTCTCTTAATAGGGGGCTTAATTGAGTGGTTAGTGTAAGTGAACAAATGGGAAGTTGTTTTTGATTTCCAGAGCATTCCTTTTGAAAAGAATGACGACCTGCTCTGGTTTCAGCCAATTAGAGTGAGATAGTGAGGTCTTGAAAAGTGAAGCCAGGGCAGAATGGAGTTTGTTGGCGGAGGCGGTGAGTGTTGGCTGGAACTCCCTGGCAGCCTGACAGACTTGTCGTATGATGCGGGGACGGGGTGTTTGTGTGTAACAGTGTGTGTGTGTGTGTGTGTGTGTGTGTGTGTGTGTGTGTGTGTGTGTGTGTGTGTGTGTGTGTGTGTGTGTGTGTGTGTGCGTGCTGGAGTTTGGGATTGTGAGACTGGAATCAGTGTCGCTCTCTGCTAATCTCTGGATATTTGCAGGACGTCGCCACTTTGATTTGCCATCATCACGGACATTTCTGTGGATTTGGGCTAACAAGAGGATTGTTGTTCTGGAATTACTGTGTCCATTAGCCAGTGAGTGGAGCTTTCATTGCTGGCCGTGTTGAAGGAGGAAGATGTATTTACGCAATTATAGTGTGTTGTCAAAATGTGTTATTGAAATTCAAATATTGTATGCAAGGTGATGTCTTCATTGCATATTGGCAGAAGGTGTAAATAATTACAAAATTCAAAACACACACAACATCTGACATATGAAGTTTTCCAGTTATGGCTGACTTGTTGCCTTTCTTGACATATTTATGAACACGTTTGCAATATCTATTTTATATGAGGACCATTTGTCAAAGTTGTGTTCACAGCTTATTAAGCTGCCCCCCAAGAGGCCCAAAAAATAATACAAGTTTAAAAACAAAACAATGATCTAAAAGAGGCTGAAAATCTCTGCAGAGCAACGTAGCTGGATGACCGCTGGTTTTATCACTAGAAAGGACACCTTTCACATTATAGGTAATGATTTTGTCCACTGTTAATAAAAAATTAATATTGATTAAGGCAAGTTCTAGTAGAGGTATGTGTGTCTCAGCAGTTGTACAGAGCTTTAGCACATGAATGGGAGGGGGGGGGAGTAGAAAAAGAGGATAGGAAGCAAATTATATAGGGAGAAGAGAGGTTGGTTGGGGTCACGGTTGCATCATGTCCTCTCTCTCTAGCTCACCATCCCCTCCCTCTTGTCATCTCTCTTCCTCCTGTCTTTGCACCCTTTTAACACAAAGGAAAGGAAATATGGAACTAACAGGGAGAACATGCAGTCTGTGTAAATCCAGTCTGTAATAACAGATGCAATTTGACTTATTATGAGCGACACAAAGAATCCTTTACTACTGAAAAGCTTCATGGCTCTCTATAGCCTCTTACCTCCAGGTCAAGTTATTAGATCTGTGAGTGCGTCACGACTTTTTTGAAATTCAACGGCGGTGGTCCATGTTGCGCCACAGGTGAAAAGGTTAATTAAGCATTGTGGAGTGGACTCATCAAAGACACAGACACAACCCAACACCCCCGCAGGCCGTGGCCAAAGTGAACTCCGAAGCCATGAGAAAGACACCGCAACATGAAAGGTGAAGCCTTTTGGAAACGGCCGTGTTAAAATGAAAGAGCGGAGGGCTTTTTAAATCAGTCCTCTGCCTTCTCATTCCTGCAGTGATGTATGGCTTGTGCTCAGAAATGAGGTGCTCTCTGCAACAGTTTCCTGGCAATTACAGGGCACTAACTTCCAAAGCAGCCAGCTGAGGAGCTCAGAGCAGATGCTGC
This sequence comes from Cebidichthys violaceus, assembly GCF_023349555.1. Classification (NCBI taxonomy): domain Eukaryota; kingdom Metazoa; phylum Chordata; class Actinopteri; order Perciformes; family Stichaeidae; genus Cebidichthys; species Cebidichthys violaceus. The sequence goes on from NW_027176483.1 coordinate 5,825,341, forward strand.
TGTCCTTAGATACTATTCCCACTGTTGGGGTTTAGTATGCTGGTGCCTACTCTCTGTGGCTCTATGGCAAGGTGGTTCAACTTTATTTTGTGTGTTGGTGTGTGATTTGAGAGCAAAGTGGCAAATGTATAGTGTGAGTTTCCCTGTGTGCATTATATGTTTATCTATTAACAGTATGTGAAGAAATGCATGCACGTTATGTATGTGTTTGCAGATATGCACATGTCTCGTTGGCGAGTCAGCCTGTGTCTTTGTGAAATTCCTAATTTGAAACACTGTGCTAGTCACAGCTGGACAGGTTTCTCTCACAAGACCTTCAAATGTCTCACCACATTCCCAATTGAGGGCCAAATTTTGACAATCTTTCTAGGAGAGAGTCCTTAATGCTTGTTTGAGCTTTGCCTTTCACCTCAGCGTTTTCCAAGGGTGTGTTTATGCACTTTGGAAAGAGAGGCTAATTGGAATTGAGCGTGGCCCCCAGATGCCTCCAGACAGAGCAATCACTCTCACACTGAATGCACATTCACAGGTACACACACACACACACACACACACACACACACACACACACACACACACCACACACACACAGCCATGTGCATGCTCACGTTCGCACACATACATCATCTCACACAGATGTTTTTTTCCTTCTACTCCCCCTTTCCTTCTTTCTTCTTTTCACCCACATCACCTTTTCAAGCCAAACAAAACGGTTGTAAACACAGGGTGCCAGCGGGGGGAGTGGAATGCCTCAGCGGCTTACACAGGCTTTTGGTCCTCTCTGACAGACAGTCCGCCTTGTGTTTGACAGTTCCTCGGATTCTGCCGCCTGGTTGCACTGTGGTGGTCCCTGCGTGGCCCTTGCAGTTACCCATAAGGGGATAAGGGGGATGGGTGGCTGAGGTATAGAAGGGATGCCCAGGTCCCGGTTGACAGTCCCTAAGCCGAGGTGGGGGAAGGGGATGTGAGAGCTATAAGGGGAGAGAAAATATGTTTTGGGTCAAAGGAAAACTGTTAATAAGCATTTTAGGAAAAATCTTAGAAAGTCTTTCTTTGACGATTCCAAGAACTCTGACTGGTTAGCTCTTTTGTCTCGAGGAGGTTGCTCAACCAACAAGGACCGGCACCTGTTCCCCTCATTGTGGTATGGAAGGCATTTCCACTCATGTGGATGTTTTATCACATTCCTTTCCAGTCACTTTTATTATAATTTTTTTTTTTTTTTTATATCCACTGTTTGCGCTCCAACCAAATTATCAGCGCCCTCATTTTGCATTTACAGTGGAACAAGGCAGGAAGAATCTCAAATCAGGTTCGCATTATGGAACTGTTTGCGGTTTGTTTAGTCCATTCCCTGCAGCTGTTAACACCTGTGTGCCATTGTGCACAGACTTTACACTCCATCATTAGACCTGCAAGTGTGTCAAGCACACTCGCAAACTCGGCCAGGATAGTAGAGGCAGCGGTGCCAAATTCTCTGTATGTTTACATGTGTTTGTGTGCATGAGTTTGTGATTTTGCAGGTGTTCACCTAAGGTAATGGCTTTAAGTTGTGAATTTAGGTTGAAGCGGAAACTGGTCAGATTAGCCATTGTCCAGCAGATGACTTTGATTGATTTATTAGCGTAATTACGAAAATCCACTGAAGCGTATCTCGCACGGTTCTGTTCTCAGGTCTCAAGAGTCTTTTTTTCTATCAAGAGAAGGGGATTGAATATCTTGTAGTGGAACGGGCGTGTGGCCAGTTGAAATGATAGTAGTTGCATTTCTCATCTGGAAAGAACTGGCAATTGAAGTAACAACTTTTGCCTGAACCTCACAGACTAAACTCTGTGAGGAAACACAGTGAGAATGAGGTGTCCCCAAAGAGCATCCTCCTTTCCAGGTTATAGGTTTGTATCTGAGGAGATAGACAGCCGAACAGCAGAAGGGAGTTCCTGATTTCAAGCCAGTAATAAATTTTGTTCCTCTTGTTATCACAACTCTAGAGTTTCCTTATCATGGTGCCACTGCTCCCCGTGCCTGTGTGCCCGGACGGCTGGCTACGTACCCAGACAGACGGCGTCTTGTCCTGCATTCTTTCAGTGAACAGGACCCTCCGATATCTTAGCCACTGAGAAGGGGATTTGGTTACACACAAAGGGAAATGGGCCTGCCGTGCTTTGCTTATGAAAGCAGTGTTAGCCCTTCTTGGCAAAGGTTGGTTAGTGGGTACACACTGTTTGATACCAGGCGCCTTATTTTCTATGTGAAAGTGGGTCTACTGTACTGTATGAAAGATATTATGTAATTCTGTATTCTCAAGCCTAAAAAGAAAATCGCAGAGCAAATGCTTTTCATTTTGATAAGTGTCTTAGCAAGTTTTTTGTTGACATTTCAATTTCAAAGACTTCAGGCTTGAGAACCAGAGAGCCCATGTGGAAAAGAGTGTGCCTTCATGCAAATTATATCGTCATATAACTTTTCAGAAGAAAAGAACACCCCCAAATAAATGATAGATTTGGTTAACATGAAGGAAGTATTCTTCCACATACTGTACATTTCAGTTAGTGGTTTCTCTCATTGACACTTCCTGTCGTTCGCTGTCTTCCACTATCTCTATTTTTGTCTGTATCCCTACCGCTCCTTCCCTCTCCCGTTTCTCTTTGGACAGCTGGAGGAGTTGGACGCCTTCCTCGAGTGTAAACAATAGTGGAATTAGGATTTCTTTCAAAAATATAGCTTGCGATCTAAACAGAGGATTAAGAAGGAACAGATGAACACCACTCCCAGCTGTGCCTGCATTAATTCTGCAATCTGTGTTTGTCTTCAGGCCTGTAGCAGTTGCAGTCATTTCTTGTGTGTCTGTTGCAGTACTGCAGACACGGGATGTGTGTAAACAAGGAGCTGGACCTGCAGCCAGTCCATGGGGAGTGGGGTCCCTGGGGGCCCTACAGTGTTTGCTCCAGGTCCTGTGGTGGAGGAACCCGGAGCACCGCCAGAGACTGCAACAAGCCTGAGTAAGAACGGATCAGGCAGTTATGACAATCAAACCCATTACAGACTGTTAATGTAACCAGTAAGAGAAGCAGTAAAAAGGAGAGCCGTCACGCCTGAATAAGAGTTGTAAACAAGCTAAAGTGAGTTTTAAACCTGCATGTCAGATTCATTTAGCCAGTCAGAGAGAGCTTGTTTCCTAAGTGTGAATTTAAATGTAAACAATGTGAGTTTGAAGTCATAAAGACCAGTCAAACAAGAACAAACATGGTCTTTAAATTGAAAATAAGTGTAGAGCTCCTGTGATCCGTCCCGTCTCGCTCCAGGCCCAGAAATGGCGGGAAGTTCTGCGTTGGTCGCAGGATGAAGTTCCGCTCTTGCAACACTGAGCCGTGTCCGCGAGGACAGAAAGATTTCCGCGAAGAGCAGTGCTCTCAGTTTGACGGCAAGCACTTCAACATCAACGGTCTACCTCCCACCGTCCGCTGGGTCCCCAAGTACAGTGGCAGTGAGTGCACCGGTGTAATCCCAAAGCATGTCATTTGAATGTTTCGTGGTAACTTGAGCTGCGACATCAAAGACGGATGCTATTTACATCCAACTATACAATGTAGTTTGAAGCCAGTGATACAGTATGTTTGGTGCATTTAACTAAAATGCCGCACGCCACATTGTGTGTAGGAGGGATGTGAAGGCCAGTACATGCAAAATCGTGATATCTATGTGTGCTTTTTGAATCTAATGCAGTTTTAATACATTAGGGGAGAAGATGGAATGAGTGGATGTACAAGTAGAGTATATCTGTGGGTGTGTCCTTTCTTCGTCATACCTTGCAAACCCACGATAAGAGTGGCAAGGGTTAAATCTTTAGTTGACACAAAACAACAGCAACATTAAAGCAACACGCAGCCCTTCCATAGCCTGCTCAGCTACATGAGATTACCATCTGGCAAAGACCACCTTGTCCAAGTTACTGCAAGTGACTCATTTATGTAATTGATGCTACACAAGCAAACGGGCCAAGCCCCAGAGCCATAGCGCTGTCAGATACAAAGTGATTCTTCCAAACAATGGATACAAATTTGGCAAATCTAGCAAGTGTCCTCTGAACTTTGCAAAAAAAAAGAGGAAAGAAATGTATATAGGTATAGGATGAAAAATGTGTTTCATCAGCACGTGCAAGTCATCTTGAGGCTTTTCATCTTGTTATTGTTCAGGATTTTTATTTTATTAATCTCATCAGCTATAGTCCCACTTTTTCCATAGTCTGCTTTCTTTCTCCATGCAGTACTAATGAAGGATCGCTGTAAGCTCTTCTGCCGGGTCGCTGGGACTATGGCGTACTATCAGCTGAAGGACCGCGTCACCGACGGCACGCCATGTGGGCCAGATACATACGACATCTGTGTTCAAGGCCTCTGCAGGGTATAATGAACCTATGTACACACACACACACACACACACACACACACACACACAGTTTTATTATCATGCTGTCATGATATGTAGTGTCATATGTTGCAGACAAATAACTTAACACTGTCCGCCTAGTCATACACGATTCACATTTTGAAATAAATGGAAAGGATGAAGCTTGACTTTTCATTCAAACTAATCACTTTAAGTATGGTTTACATAACTTCACAAATCTTCTCTCCATCTGTACTTCTTCAGCAAGCAGGCTGCGACCACGTTCTTAACTCGAAGGCCAGGAATGACAAGTGCGGAGTGTGTGGCGGGGACAACTCGTCGTGTAAAACCCTGGCAGGGACCTTCAACGATGCTCAGTATGGTAAGTCGCACCGCTCAGATTACATGTACGGTACACTTATAGCTGACTGTTCTCAAAAAAGGTGTCGCTATTAAACATACTGTGTGTCAGCAGCTTCTGCAGAGCGACTATCCGATAGGCAGTAAACATAGAAGAGCTGAGAAAGACTTCAGTTCCACGTGGCTGCAACGCCTATTAGGTGCTGATGTCACGTCTGGTTATGTTTAAACATATCAAGCTTGATTTTCAGCAACAATACGTGCTTCAGCCAGATTTGGAAAAATGCAGCGCACCAATCTTCTGTAAATCTTTTAGAAAACTGATTAACACAGCGACCTCACTCTCTCAGGTCTTCAGATAGCAAACACAAACCTGACATCACCCCTTTGAACCGTCCTCGCATAATGCGGTGCCTCAGTGTGGGCCAACTGCTGATTGCATCCAATCCTTTTTCAGGTCTGGGCAGCAAAACAGCAGAAGCATTAGCATAAAAGCCCTGGGTGTGGCCTCCATCATGTTTACTCCGCATTAGTTTGGCGCTGAGCTTGAGCGTCTCTATCCATCTGCTTTCTTTCTGCACTCTGTTAGCTGTTGGGGGTACAGGGTTTGAGGATCGTATTGAACCAAACCCGGCACTGAGCTCAGCTCTGGTAATTTGGCTTGACCTTAAGAAAGAGAACAGGAGTGGGAGTGCAGCCCAGGCAGGATATCCCTCTGCTCCTGGGTCTAGGCCTGTCTTTCTGTCTTTCACCCTTTTGTCCTTTTCTTGTTTGATGTCTCTCTATTTCTGAGTCTCTTCCTTTGTCTCTCTCTTCACTTCAAACCTGAGTTTTTGTTTTTTTGTATTTTTTTAGGATAGTCGTAAGTCAAGTCACATCTCCATAAGTAAATTGCAAGTTTCGGAATGTTGACCATTGAATTGACAAAGCATTTGAACATTTAACTAGTATGTTTATACGTTAATGGTAGTCTTTTGCTGTCCTGTTAATTATATTTTTTCTAGTAATATAACACATAGAAACTTGACACTTTCTATCTTTATAGATTGTCACGTTTCAAGTA